>NW_027189167.1:492500-684398 GCF_040958095.1 Procambarus clarkii
CCTGTTATTCCTATAGTTTCTCCATGCCCTTTTACTTTGCTGCTTAGCTAGCTGTGTGTGTGTGTGTGTGTGTGTGTGTGTGTGTGTGTGTGTGAGTGTGTATGTGTGTGTGTGTGTATGTGTGTGTGTGTGTGTGTGTGAGTGTGTGTGTGTACTCACCTAGTTGTGCTTGCGGGGGTTGAGCTCTGGCTCTATGGTCCCGCCTCTCAACCGTCAATCAACAGGTGTACAGGTTCCTGAGCCTATTGGGCTCTATCATATCTACACTTGAAACTGTGTATGGAGTCAGCCTCCACCACATTGCTTCCTAATGCATTCCATTTGTCAACTACTCTGACACTAAAAAAGTTCTTTCTAATATCTCTGTGGCTCATTTGGGCACTGAGTTTCCACTTGTGTCCCCTAGTGCGTGTGCCCCCTTGTGTTAAATAGCCTGTCTTTATCAACCCTGTCGATTCCCTTGAGAAGCTTGAATGTGGTGATCATGTCCCCCCTAACTCTTCTGTCTTCCAACGAAGTGAGGTTCAATTCCCGTAGTCTCTCCTCGTAGCTCATACCTCTCAGCTCGGGTACTAGTCTGGTGGCAAACCTGTGAACCTTTTCCAGTTTAGTCTTATGCTTGACTAGATATGGACTCCATGCTGGAGCCGCATACTCCAGGATTTTTCTGACATATGTGGTATATAATGTTCTGAAAGATTCCTTACACATGTTTCTAAAGGCCGTTCTTATGTTAGCCAACCTGGCATATGCTGCTGATGTTATCCTCTTGATATAAGCTTCAGGGGACAGGTCTGGCGTGATATCAACCCCTAGGTCTATCTCTCTCTCTGACTCTTGAAGTATCTCATCTCCCAAGTGATACCTTGTATCTGGTCTCGTGCTTCCTACCCCTATCTTCATTACATTACATTTGCTTGGGTTAAACTCTAACATCCATTTGTTCGACCATTCCTGCAGCTTGTCCAGGTCTTCTTGAAGCCTCAAGCTGTCCTCCTCTGTCTTAATCCTTCTCATAATTTTGGCGTCGTCAGCAAACATTGAGAGGAATGAGTCTATACCCTCTGGGAGATCATTTACGTATATCAGAAACAGGATAGGTCCAAGCACAGAGCCCTGTGGGACTCCACTGGTGACTCCACGCCATTCTGAGGTCTCACCCCTCACTATACCTCTCTGCTTCCTATTGTTTAGGTACTCCCTTATCCACTGGAGCGCCCTACCAGTTACTCCTGCCTGTTTCTCCAGCTTATGCATCAACCTTTTATGGGTTACTGTATCAAAGACTTTCCGACAGTCCAAAAAAATTCAGTCCGCCCATCCTTCTCTTTCTTGCTTAATCTTTGTCACCTGATCATAGAATTCTATCAAACCTGTAAGGCAAGATTTACCCTCCCTGAACCCATGTTGATGGGTTGTCACGAAGTCTCTTCTCTACAGATGTGTTACTAGGTGTTTTCTCACAATCTTCTCCATCACCTTGCATGGTATACAAGTTAAGGACACTGGCCTGTTGTTCAGTGCCTCTTGTCTGTCACCCTTTTTGTATATTGGTACTATATTAGCAGTCATCCATACTTCTGGTAGGTCTCCCATTTCCAGTGACCTACTATACACTATGGAGAGTGGTAGGCAAAGTGCTCCTGCACACTCTTTCAATATCCATGGTGAGATTCCATCCGGCCCAACAGCTTTTCTCACATCCAGCTCCAATAGGTGCTTCTTGACCTCATCTCTTGTAATTTCAAACCTTTCCAAGGTCACCTGATTTGCTGCCACCTCTCCTAGCGCCGTGACTTCATTCTGTTCTATTGTAAAGACCTCCTGGACCCTTTTGTTGAGGTCTTCACACACCTCTTTGTCATTCTCTGTGTACCTGTCCTCGCCCACCCTAAGTTTCATCACCTGTTCCTTTACTGTTTTCCTCCTGATGTGACTGTGTAGTAGCTTTGGTTCGGTCTTGGCTTTATTAGCTATATCATTTTCATACCTTTTCTCAGCTGCTCTTATCACACTAACATACTCGTTCCTGGTTCTCTGGTATCTCTCTCTACTTTCTGGTGTTCTGTTATTACGGAAGTTCCTCCATGCCCTTTTGTTCAGCTCCTTTGCTTTCATACATTCCCTATTAAACCACGGATTCTTCCTTTGCTTCTCTGTTTTTTCCTGTTGGGCTGGGACAAACCTGCTTACAGCCTCCTGACATTTTTGGGTGACATAGTCCATCATGTCTTGTACGGACTTGGTTCCGAGTTCTGTGTCCCAATGTATATCCCATAGGAATTTATTCATCTCCTCATAGTTTCCCTTTCGGTACGCCAGCCCTTTGTTTCCCAGTTCTTTTTGGGGGGTGATAATTCCCAGCTCAACCAGGTACTCAAAGCTCAATACACTATGATCACTCATTCCTAAGAGGGCTTCCAACTTAACTTCCCTTATATCCGACTCATTTAGGGTAAATATCAGATCAAGCAAGTGTGTGTGAGTGTGTGTGTGTGTACTCACCTAGTTTTACTCACCTAGTTGTGTCTGCAGGATCGAGCATTGACTCTTGGATCCCCCCTTTCCAGCTATCGGTTGTTTACAGCAATGACTCCTGTCCCATTTCCCTATCATACCTAGTTTTAAAAGTATGAATAGTATTTGCTTCCACAACCTGTTCCCCAAGTGCATTCCATTTTTCCACTACTCTCACACTAAAAGAATACTACCTAACATCTCTGTGACTCATCTGAGTTTCCAGTTTCCACCCATGTCCCCTCGTTCTGTTATTATTACGTGTGAACATTTCATCTATTTCCACTCTGTCAATCCCTCTGAGTATCTTATACGTTCCTATCATGTCCCCCCTCTCCCTTCTTCTTTCTAGTGTCGTAAGGCACAGTTCCCTCAGGCGCTCCTCATACCCCATCCTCTGAACCTTTTCCAGTTTCATTATATGCTTCTTCAGATGGGGACTCCATGAGGCGGCAGCATACTCTAAGACTGGCCTCACGTAGGCAGTGTAAAGCGCCCTAAATGCCTCCTTACTTAGGTTTCTGAATAATGTTCTAACTTTTGCCAGTGTAGAGTACGCTGCTGCCGTTATCCTATTTATATGTGCCTCAGGAGATAGATTAGGTGTTACGTCCACCCCCAGGTCTCTTTCACGCGTCGTCACAGGTAGGCTGTTCCCCTTCATTTTGTACTGTCCCTTTGGTCTCCTATCTCCTAGTCTCATTTCCATAACTTTACATTTGCTCGTGTTGAATTCCAGTAGCCATTTCTCTGATCATCTCTGCAACCTGTTCAGGTCCTCTTGGAGGATCCTGCAATCCTCATCTGTCACAACTCTTCTCACCAACTTTGCGTCATCCGCAAACATTGACATGTAGGACTCTACGCCTGTAAACATGTCGTTAACATATACAAGAAATAGAATTGGTCCCAGCACCGATCCTTGTTGTACTCCACTTGTTACTGTTCGCCAGTCCGACTTCTCGCCCCTTACCGTAACTCTTTGACTCCTTCCTGGTAGGTAGTTCCTTATCCATGCTAGGACCTTTCCCCCCACCCCCGCCTGCCTCTCGAGCTTGAACAGCAGTCTCATGTGCGGTACTGTATCAAAGGCTTTTTGGCAGTCCAGAAATATGCAGTCTGCCCAACGATCTCTGTCCTGTCTTATCCTCGTTTTTTTATCATAGAATTCCAGATAGTTTGTTAGGCACGATTTCCCTGTCCAGAACCCATGTTGATATTTGTTCACAAACCTAATGTTCTCCAGGTGTGCAACCAGTCGTAGCCTAATTATTCTTTCCAGTATTTTACAGGGGATGCTTGTCAGTGATACAGGTCTCTAGTTAAGTGCCTCCTCCCTATCACCTTTCTTGAAGATCGGCACGACATTTGCTTTCTTCCAGCAACTGGGCAATTCTCCTGACATAAGTGACTCATTAAAGATCATTGCCAGAGTGTGTGTGTGTGATCATTGCCAGATTGCATTGTGTGTGTGTGTGTGTGTGTGTGTGTGTGTGTGTGTGTGTGTGTGTGTGTGTGTGTGTGTGTGTGTGTGTGTGTGTGTGTGTGTATTCACCTAGTTGTGCTTTCGGCCGTTGAGCTTTGGCTCTTTGGTCCTACCTCTCAACTTTAAATCAATTGTTGTACAGATTCTGGAGCCTATTGGGCTCTATCAAATCTTCATTTGAAACTGTGTATTGAGTCTGCCTCCACCTCATCACTGCCTAATGAATTCCATTTTTAACTACTCTGACACTGACCAAATTATTTCTAATGTCTCTGTGGCTCCTTTGGGTATTAAGTTTCCACCTGAGTCCCTTTGTGTTCAACTCATGTTTAATAGTTTGTCTTTGTCCACCCTGTCAATTCACATGAGAATTTTGTAGGTGATGATCGTGTCTCTCCTTACTCTTCTGTCTTCTGATGTCGTGATGTTTAGCTTGCATAGTCTTTCCTCGTAGAACATACCTCTCAGTTCTGAGACTATTCTGGTGTCATATCTCTAAATCTTCTCTAACATTGCCTTGCAACTAACTAGGTATGGATTCCAGGCTGGAGCTGCATACTCCAGGACTGGTCTGACATAAGTGGTATACAAGGTCCTGAACGATTATTTTCACAAGTTTCTAAAGGCAGTTCTTATGTTGGCCAATCTAGCATATGCTTTTGATGATTTCATTTTGATGTGGGCCTCTGGGGACAGGTTCGTTGGGACAGGTTCAATCCCAGATCTTTCTCTCTATTTGATTCTTGCAAAATTTCACCTCCCAGATGGTACCTTGTGTTCAGCCTCCTGCTCCCATCGTCTAATATAATTAATTTACACTCTCCTAAGTTAAACTTTAGTAGGCATTTTCTAGACGAATTAATCCAGTTTATCCAAGTCGTCCTGTAGTCTCTGCCTATCTTCATCTGTATTGATTCTTCTCATAATTTTTGCATCATCAGCAAACATTGAGAGGAAGGTTTCTATATCCTCTGGAAGATCGTTTACATATATCAGAAACAGGATGGGTTCAAGTACAGAGCCCTGTGGGACTCTGCTGGTGACATCTCGCCACTCTGATGTCGTCCCTCCTCACAGTTACTCGCTGTTTCCTGTTGCTTAAATACTTCCTTATCCACTGGAGCACCCTTACCTTTTACTCCTGCCTGTTTCTCCAACGTTTGCAAGAGCCTTTTATTCGGTACTTTGTCAAAGGCTTTTTGAAAATCCAAGAAAATGCAGTCTGCCCACCCATCTCTTTCTTGCCTAATTTTCGTCGCCTGGTCATCGAATTCTTTTAAGCCTGTGAGGCACGATTTACCATCCCTCTAGCCATGCCGGTGGTGTGTTACAAACATTTTTTCCTTTAGATGTTCTTCGAGCCGTTTCCTGACGATCTTCTCCATCACCTTGCATGGTATACGTGTTTGGGAGATACGCCTGTAGTTCAGTGCCTCTTTGCCTGTCACCATGTTGTATATTAGGATTACATAAGCTGTTCTTCCAGCTTTCTGGTAGGTCTCACGTTACCAGTGACCTGTTATACACCACAGAGAGAGACACACTTAGTGCTTCTGCACCCCTCTTTAGGGTGCACCGTCTGTGTGTGTGTGTGTGTGTGTACTCACCTATTTGTACTCACCTATTTGTGCTTGCAGGATCGAGCATTGACTCTTGGTTCCCGCCTTTCCAGCTATCGGTTGTTTACAGCAATGACTCCTGTCCCATTTCCCTATCATACCTAGTTTTAAAGGTATGAATAGTATTTGCTTCCACAACCTGTTCCCCAAGTGCATTCCATTTTTCCACTACTCTCACGCTAAAAGAAAACTTCCTAACATCTCTGTGACTCATCTGAGTTTCCAGTTTCCACCCATGTACCCTCGTTCTGTTATTATTACGTGTAAACATTTCATCTATTTCCACTTTGTCAATTCCCCTGAGTATTTTATATGTCCCTATCATATCTCCTCTCTCCCTTCTTTTCTCTAGTGTCGCAAGGTTCAGTTCCTTCAGACGCTCTTCATATCCCATCCCTCGTAACTCTGGGACAAGCCTCGTCACAAACCTCTGAACCTTCTCCAGTGTCTTTATGTGTTTCTTCAGGTGGGGGCTCCATGATGGCGCGGCATACTCTAAGACGGGTCTCACGTAGGCAGTGTAAAGCGCCCTAAAGCCTCCTCATTTAGGTTTCTGAATGAAGTTCTAATTTTCGCCAGTGTAGAGTACGCTGCTGTCGTTATCCTATTTATATGTGCCTCAGGAGTTAGATTAGGTGTCACATCCACTCCCAGGTCTCTTTCTCGAATCGTTACAGGAAGGCTGTTCCCCTTCATTGTGTACTGTCCCTTTGGTCTCCTGTCACCTGATCCCATTTCCATAACTTTACATTTACTGGTGTTAAACTCCAGTAGCCATTTCCCTGACCATCTCTGCAACCTGTTTAAGTCCTCTTGGAGGATCCTACAATCCTCGTCTGTCACAACTCTTCTCATTAATTTTGCGTCATCCACAAACTTTGACATGTATGATTCCACTCCTATAAACATATCATTTACATAAATTAGAAAGAGGATTGGTCCCAGCACCGATCCTTGAGGTACTCCACTTGTTACTGTTCGCCAGTCCGACTTCTCGCCTTTTACCATTACCCTCTGGCTCCTTCCTGTTAGGTAGTTCTTCACCCATACTAGGGCCTTTCCGCTTACTCCTGCCTGCCTCTCAAGTTTGTATAGCAGTCTCATGTGCGGTACTGTATCAAAGGCCTTTTGGCAGTCAAGAAATATGCAGTCTGCCCAGCCTTCTCTGTCCTGCCTTATCCTTGTTACTTTATCATACAATTCTAAAAGGTTTGTTAGGCATGATTTCCCTGTCCAGAACCCATGTTGGTGCTTGTTTACAAACCCAATGCTCTCCAGGTGCTCAACAAGTCTTAGCCTAATTATTCTTTCAAGTATTTTGCAGAGGATGCTTGTCAGTGATGCGGGTCTGTAGTTAAGTGCCTCCTCCCTATCACCTTTTTTGAAAATCGGTACGACATTTGCCTCCTTCCAGCAACTGGGCAATTCTCCCGACATAAGTGACTCATTAAAGATCATTGCCAGAGGCACGCTGAGAGCCTGCGCTGCTTCTTTTAGTATCCACGGTGATACTTTGTCTGGTCCAAAAGCTTTATTTGCATCCAGTGTTGTCAACTGTTTCATTACCTCCTCTGCTGTCACCTCTATATCTGATAGTCTTTCATCTTGGGTAATCGCTTCTAACAATGGGAGCTGTTCAGGCTCGGTTGTGAACACTCCATGGAATTTTGCATTCAGTACCTCGAAGATTTCCTTGTCGCTTTCTGCATATGCCCCTTCTGTTTTCCTCAGTCTTGTCACTTGGTCATTTACCGACATATTCCCTCTTATATGGCTATGTAGTAATCTAGGCTGCTTTTTCGCTTTGACTGCAATATCATTCTCATAATTTCTTTCCGACACTCGTCTTATGTTAATGTAATCATTCTTAGCTCTGTTACATCTAATCCTGTTGTCCTCTGTTTTTTGTCTTCTGTACTTCCTCCACTCCCTCCTGCTTCTCACCTTTGCTTCCTGACACTGTCTATTAAACCATGGGTTATTATATTCCCTCCTGCTTTTTGCCTTTATTGTTGGAATAAATCTCTCTTCAGCCTTCTTGCATTTCAATATGACTTGGTTCATCATGTCTTGCACTGTTTTTCCTCTAAGTTCTTCCTCCCACTGCACTTCTCCCAGGTAGTCCCTTATTCTTCTGCAGTCCCCTTTTCTGTAATCAAGTCTCCTTTCCCAGACCTCTTGTCCTTTGGTCACAATTTTAAGCTCCATCATGTAGTCAAAGACTAGGACACAATGGTCACTAGCTCCTAGTGGTATTTCATGTTCCAACAGCTCGATGTCTTCTACATTCTGGGTGAAAATGAGATCTAATAGGCTGGGCGTATCCCCTCCTCTTTCCCTAGTATCTTCTTTCACATGCTGTGTTAGGAAATTCCTGTCAATAACGTCTCCTCCTCCCCAGGTCTCCTCCCCGCCATGGGGATTCCTCGTTTCCCAATCTATCTCTCCGTGATTTAGGTCCCCCATGACCAGCAGCTTCGCTCTCATTCTATGCGCTATAGTTGCTGCCCTCTTCAGTTCATCTATACATGTCTTGTTGCTGTCCTCGTACTCCTGCCTGGGCCTTCTACTGTTTGGTGGGGTATTGTAGAGTATCAAGATTACAATCTTCTTCACATCCACTGTCAGAGTTCCATGTATGAAGCTCGTGCTTTCATTGGTACCCGGATTTTCCAGCTCATCAAACTTCCATTTCCAAACAAACATACACACACATGTGTACTCACCTAGTTGTGTCTGTAGGATCGAGCATTGACTCTCGGATCCCGCCTTTCGAGCATCGGTTGTTTACAGCAATGACTCCTGTCCCATTTCCCTATCATACCTGGTTTTAAAATTATGAATAGTATTTGCTTCCACAACCTGTTCCTGAAGTGCATTCCATTTTCCCACTACTCTCACGCTAAAAGAAAACTTCCTAACATCTCAGTGACTCATCTGAGTTTCAAGCTTCCATCCATGTCCCCTCGTTCTGTTACTATTCCGTGTGAACATTTCATCTATGTGCACTCTGTCAATCCCTCTGAGTATCTTATACGTTCCTATCATGTCCCCCCTCTCCCTTCTTCTTTCTAGTGTCGTAAGGCACAATTCCCTCAGGCGCTCCTCATACCCCATCCCTCGTAGCTCTGGGACGAGTCTCGTTGCAAACCTCTGAACCTTTTCCAGTTTAATTATATGCTTCTTCAGATGGGGACTCCATGATGAGGCGGCATACTCTAAGACTGACCTTACGTAGGCAGTGTAAAGGGCCCTAAATGCCTCCTTGCTTAGGTTTCTGAATGATGTTCTAACTTTTGCCAGTGTAGAGTACGCTGCTGTTGTTATCCTATTTATATGTGCCTCAGGAGATATATTAGGTGTTACGTCCACCCCCAGGTCTCTTTCACGCGTCGTTACAGGTAGGCTGTTCCCCTTCATTCTGTACTGTCCCTTTGGTCTCCTATCTCCTAGTCCCATTTCCATAACTTTACATTTGCTTGTGTTGAATTCCAGTAGCCATTTCTCTGACCATCTCTGCAACCTGTTCAGGTCCTCTTGGAGGATCCTGCAATCCTCATCTGTCACAACTCTTCTCATCAACTTTGCGTCATCCGCAAACATCGACATGTAGGACTGTACGCCTGTAAACATGTCGTTAACATATACAAGAAATAGAATTGGTCCCAGCACCGATCCTTGCGGTACTCCACTTGTTACTGTTCGCCAGTCCGACTTCTCGCCCCTTACCGTAGCTCTTTGGCTCCTTCCTGTTAGGTAGTTCCTTGTCCATGCTATGACCTTTCCCTCCACCCC
Organism: Procambarus clarkii; assembly: GCF_040958095.1. Lineage (NCBI taxonomy): Eukaryota > Metazoa > Arthropoda > Malacostraca > Decapoda > Cambaridae > Procambarus > Procambarus clarkii. Next base: position 501,918 of record NW_027189167.1, read on the forward strand.
CGCCTGCCTCTCGAGCTTGAACAGTAGTCTCATGTGCGGTACTGTATCAAAGGCTTTTTGGCAGTCCAGAAATATGCAGTCTGCCCAACCATCTCTGTCCTGTCTTATCCTCGTTATTTTACCATAGAATTCCAGAAGAATTGTTAGGCACGATTTCCCTGTCCAGAACCCATGTTGATGTTTGTTCACAAACCTAATGTTCTCCAGGTGTGCAACCAGTCGTAGCCTAATTATTCTTTCCAGTATTTTACAGGGGATGCTTGTCAGTGATACAGGTCTATAGTTAAGTGCCTCCTCCCTATCACCTTTCTTGAAGATCGGCACGACATTTGCCTTCTTCCAGCAACTGGGCAATTCTCCTGACATAAGTGACTCATTAAAGATCATTGCCAGAGGCACGCTGAGGGCCTGTGCTGCTTCTTTTAGTATCCACGGTGATACTTTGTCTGGTCCAACTGCTTTAGTTGCATCTAGAGTTGTCAACTGTTTCATTACCTCCTCTGCTGTCACCTCTATATCTGATAGTCTTTCATCTAGGGTAACCCCTTCCAACAATGGGAGCTGCTCAGGCTCGGTAGTGAACACTCCATGGAAACTGGCATTCAGTGCCTCGCAGATTTCCTTGTCACTTTCAGTATATGCCCCCTCTGTCTTCCTTAGTCTTGTCACTTGGTCGTTCACCGACATTTTTCTTCTTATATGACTGTGTAGTAACTTAGGTTGTTTTTTCGCTTTGATTGCAATATCGTTCTCATAGTCCCTTTCCGATGTTCATCTTATGTTAACGTAATCGTTCCTAGCTCTGTTGTATCTGATCCTGTTGTCCTCTGTTCTTTGTCTTCTGTACTTCCTCCACTCCCGCCTGCTGGCCATTTTTGCTTCCTGACACTGTCTATTAAACCATGGGTTATTATATTCCTTCTTATTTTTTCCCTTTACCGTTGGTATAAATCTCTCTTCGGCCTCCTGGCATTTCTGTATGACTAGGTACATCATATCTTGGACTGTTTTTCCTCTAATTTCTTCCTCCCACTGCACTTCACCCAGATAGTCCCTTATCCTCTTATAGTCCTCTTTCCTGTAGTCAGCTCTCCTTTCCCAGATCTCTTGTCCCATGGTCATAAGTTTGAATTCCATCATGTAGTCAAAGACTAGGACACAATGGTCACTGGCCCCTAGAGGTATTTCATGCTCTAAATTCTCGATATCTTCTACGTTCTGGGTGAAAATCAGGTCTAATAGGCTCGGTGCATCTCCTCCTCTTTCCCTTGTGTCTTCCTTCACATGTTGTGTCAGGAAATTCCTGTCTATAACATCTACAAATTTTGCTCCCCACGTTTCGTCCCTTCCATGGGGATTCCTTGATTCCCAATTTATCTCTCCATGATTTAAGTCCCCCATGATCAGCAGCTTCGCTCTCATTCTGTGGGCTAGTGTTGCTGCCTTCTGAAGTTCATCTATACATGCTTTGTTGTTGTCATCATACTCCTGCCTGGGTCTTCTACTGTTTGGTGGGGGATTGCAGATTACCAAGATCACAATCTTCCTCCCATCTACTGTCAGAGTTCCATGTATGAAGCTTGTGCACTCATTGGTAACTCGATTTCCCAGGTCTTCAAACTTCCATTTCCGCTTTATTAGGAGTGCTACTCCCCCTCCCTGTCTCTGTGTCCTCTCTTTTCGTATCACCTAGTACCCTTCAGGAAAGATTGCATCTGAGATCATGTCATTAATTTTAGTTTCCACAATTGCAACACTCGTACTACTACCAACACTGGACGAATCACTACCAAAACAGTACACCCAGGTCCAGGGTGGAGAGGGGGAGAACTACCAAAGCCCACCAGAAGTGACATGCAATATGGGAAATAATTTATATATGCAAACATACAAGGCCTAAAGTATAAATCAAGAAATAAAGTTCATAAACGGCCTTCTAATAGAATAGAACTCAATATTTGGTGCATTTATAGAATCCCACACGAAAGACTACATGGATAGTGAAATATGGATCCCATATTATATAATTTATATTGTTATGACAGAGTAATTAGGTCAAGTGGAGGAGAAGGTCTGTATATTAAAGAGGAACAGGAATTTACAGAGCTTCTAAACTCGTCCAATGAGGTGGTAGAGGTACTTGCAATCAAGGTAGAAAACATAAATCTAATTATTATTCTAATATACAAACCGCCAGAGGCAACAGTTTACGAATTTCTGAGCAGATACACAAAATAGAGACTATTCTTATTAACCTGCAAACCCAGTACCAAGTATTATATTTCTTGGAGACTTCAATCTACTCAGTTTAAAATGGAGGATAGTAAACAATTTCTTTATAGCAGGAAATCAACCTAGAAATAACCAACCACAGGTCAGAGAACCACTGTGATTTTGTAAAAAATTCTCGCTCAATCTGCAGATTACAGAACCAACTAAGAACGAAAACACGCTGGACCTGATATTCACAAACAATGATAAGCTAATCAGAGACATTACAATCTCAGACACTATAGACTCGGACCACAAGATCATTGAAGTGCAGACTAGCATTAATAACGGTAGTAGGTCCAAGAGAAACAACTAGCGAGAAGGGTTATTCAGTAAATTCAATTGTAATTATAAAATAATAGACTCGGAGAAAATATACAGGGACCTTTCAAATATTCATTGGGAAACTGTTGTAAGTAATACAAATCCTACACAAGGAATAGAAAAACTGACTTCTGAAGCATATGAAGTGCGTCTCAAATACTTTCTGTCTCAAGGTGTGTCTTTTGAGGAAAGCCAGAAAGAGGTCCAACGTAGAAAGAGAACGAAGACGATAATATAAAAGAAGACAAAAAATAACGAAAATGCTTAACCATACACGACTTTTTAAACAAAGAAGGAATAATTTCAATAATAAGGGAGATTGAAGAAATAGAACAGAGACCGAAGCAGTCATATCAGATTGAAGAAAAGCAAATAGAACAGAAAGCAATTCAATAAATAAAGAAAACCCCTAAATATTTCTTCACATATGCGAAATCAAAAGCAAAAAGCACTGCCAGTATTGGACCTATTCGTAGTGTGAAGGTTCATACACGGAGGATGATAGAGAAATTAGTGAAATCCTAAAAAAAAAAACAGTATTAGAACATGTTTAGCACTCCAATAAGCATCGTGAAAGTGAAAGGTCCAGACAACTTCTTTATGCGTGATATTCAAACCCCTGTAAATATAATTGATATCAACACAAGCATGGAAGATTTTGAAAGGGAAATTGACAACATGCCCATGCACTCAGCCCTTGGGGCCAGACTCATGGAATTCAAAATTTATAAAGAAATGCAAAGTGCTAGTAGCGCAGGTATTCGGTATAGTGTGGTGGAAGAGCTTGGACACAGGGGAGATACTAAATGCTCTTAAATCAGCAGACATAACCCCTCTTCACAAGGGAGGGAGCAAAGCATTGGCAAAGAATTATAGACCAGTTCCAATAATGTCCCACATAATAAAAAGTATTTGAGAGAGTGATCAGAGGTCAGATCACTAATTTCATGGAAACCAATGATCTCCAAAACCCTAGCCAACATGGATTTAGAGCAGGAAGATCATGCCTCTCACAGCTACTTGACAACTTGACCCCCTTGACCAATGTGTTTAACAGATCTCTCGCCCTGTCCATGGAGGACAGAAGAAAATGTATATATGCTGGTTAGCATATATTGCTAGTGTGCTAGCACACATTATAAATGTGTGGCCACGTCTGTGGTAGAAAAGAAAAGGCTACTTGACTACTATGACAAAGTCACTGAAGCCTTAGAAGAAAAACAAAATGCAGATGAGGTATACACAAACTTCGCAAAGGCATTCGATAAATGTGGCCATGGAGTGATAGCACAAAAAACGAGGTCAATTAGAATAACAGGTAAAGTACGACGCTGGATACTCTTTCTGTCGAACAGAACACAACACAATGAATAACAGTCAACCATATAAAATCGAGTCCAAGCACAGTAAAAAGCTCTGTACATCAAGGTACAGTCCTTGCACCACTGCTTTTCCCGTATTCTCATATCAGATAACGACTCAAATACTAGGCACAGCTTCGTATCATCCTCTGCAGATGATACAAAAATCAGCATGAAAATTACCTCTGCTGAAGACATTGAAAAACGTCTAGCAAATATTAATAAAGTTTTCGACTGGCCAGCAGAAAATAACATGCTAATTAACAGTGATAAATTCCAGGTATTCAGATACGGTAAAAATGAGGACCTTAAACGTAATAAAGGGTACAAAATACAATCAAATCTACCCATAGTAGGAAAACAGCATGTAAAGGATTTTGGAATAATGATGTCTGACGACCTTACGTTTAGAGAGCATAACCAACCAAATATTACGTCAGCCAGAAAAAGATAGGATGGATTACGATAACTTTCAAATCCAGATATTCCATCACAATGGTCGTACTCTTGAAATCACTAGTGCTCTCCCATCTTGAGTACTGCTCAGTACTCATTTCTCCCTTCAGAGCAGGAGAGATTACTGAAACATAAGGGAGTACAGAGAACATTGATGCAATAGAGCACCTAAATTATTGGGATCGTCTCAAAGTTCTCCAAATGTAGTCATTAGAAAGGAGACGATAGAGACATCAAATAATATACACATGGAAAATACTGGAGGGCGAGGTCCCAAATCTACACGGTAAAATAACATCATACTGGAACGAACGATATGTAAGAAAATGCAGAATAGAACTAGTGAAGAGCATGAGTACCACAGGCACAATCAGAGAACTCTGTATAAACATCAGATGGTTGTTCAACTTCCTCCTAGCGAGTATAAAAAAATATTGCCAGAAAAACCATGGACATCTTCAAGAGAAAACTAGATAGTTTTCCAAGTCACACTGTTATTAACTTTATTGTATTGTGAATAAATTGTAAAGAGCTGTTGTTATGTGGTGGTGGCGGTGGCAGGCAGTTACGGTGATGACATTACAGAGGTAGGGGTAGATGTGGTGTTATATTAGTGGGGTAATTGTAGTTGTGGTGGCAATAGTGGTGGTCGTATTAGCGTTCGTGGTGGTGGTGGCAACCTTGGGGGTGATTCTGAGGATTTACGTCCCCGTAGCCCCAGTTTCTGACCAAGCCTCCTGGTTGGGGGTCTGGTTAATCAGGCTGTTGAATGCATATGAAACACAATCTGGTTGATTAGCAATCTTTAGAGGTGTTTATCGAGATCTGTCTTGGTCACGTGAGAGGCCGGTCAGTTATGTCCCTTATGTGTAAAGAAAGAGTGTTGAAAAGTCTTGGGCCTTAGATGTTTATAGAGCTCCTTCTAGGAGTAGCTATTGCAGCTCTTCATTTCAATGGGGGCTATTTTGCACATCATGCCATGCCTCCTGGTCTCATGTGATGTTATTTCCTTGTGCAGACTTGGAACCAATCCCTCTAATATTTTTCAGGTGTAAATTATTATATATCTCTCTCTTGCCTGCGCTTTAGAGAATACAGATATAAACATTTTAATCGTCCCAAAAATGTTGTAGTTTTATAGTGGATTCCTGCAGTAAAGAATCTATGCACAATCTCTAGGTCGGCAATATCTCCAGCTTTGAAAGGGCCTGTTAGTGTGCAACAAGATTTCACTCTAGAATAGTGCACTATCATCTTAAAAATTATCATTCTTGGTATAGCAGCCCTGGTCTGAGAGGTTCATGTTATCGAGCCTGGCCCTTTTCTCGGTTGTAACAGATAACTGGGTCCTAAAGATAAATCCTACTGATATGATAATTCAAATATCCTATACATAGCTTTTTCCTTCTACAGTATGACTTAAGGGGCCCGGTGACGGAGGAGACCTTTCTAAATATGAAATATAGTGAAAACTTTTAAACAAATCTCACGTTATTTGGCTTCAGCGTCCTGAAAATTTCATCCCAATATGTTATTAAATGGATTTTTTACGAACTTTTAACAAATAAATGCGTGTGCGACGAGCGGCAACCAGTACTGATGATAACGATAACACATATATACTGGCAATCAAGGATAAAGTGATACAAGCACCTGTTCGACGCACTAAGAAGACAAGTAGTAGTAAGCAGGCTCCACAAAGTGGATATGTCCCTGGTGCCACCTGGAGGGCCAAATTTCACACATAATAATGAGTTAGTATGTTATTATGCTGTATTATATTATTTATCATATAAATACATTGCCCAATGGTAATATTTCTTATGCTCCTTTGTACGAAAAGCTGACAATTTATTTTTTTTCTCTCTCTCCTTTGTTTCTATGCGGATTTTGTTGTGACTTCTACATCTTGGAGAATGTATATCTGGCACTAAGCATATGAAGTTGGAGCTAAATTGGTCAACATGTTAATCAGCCACAGGTGGCAGAAGTTGTTGCTTATATTATTTTTGGCCGATTTATTTACAGAGTTCATGCTCTATTCTCTTTGACTATTTTGGTTGTATTGATGAATAAAGACCATATGAGGGCCTTATCACTTATATATGGACAATAAAGTCACTTCAATATATATGTTTCGTTATAAGAACATAAAAATATATGAATGAAGGTAACTGCAGAAGGTGAATTGGCCCTTACCAGTCAGCTCCGATTTATATCCACCTAATCTCATATATATATATGTCTAACCTACTGTTAGATAGTTAAGAGGCCCAGTGTCTGTTTTACAGTTATCCCTAACGAGTCCCTATATTATGTTTTTTGGGGGGTTATTTTTTTTTACTTCATTTCAACAAATATTGACCTACAACTTTCACATGATCGAGTACGAATGCCAAGCAATGTTTATTAAAACATAAAAGACAATTCATTAATTAGAACTACCCATATTTCAATAAGGGTAGTCAATAATTTCAACTTCAATTATCTCTAAAATAGGAATTTAACTTTGTGACCTGATAAAAAATTAAGTTTCTGACCGATTCGCACCATTTATACATATTATGTGCAAAGTTCTTAGATCTAAGGTCTCTATAACTTTGTTTAGTCATAAAGCCATAACGTTTGGAGTTATACTTTTTTTACTTATAAATCTGGCACATATTTGGATGGCCACATTGAAAAAAATGTTTTACAGTAAACTATACTTTCAAACAATAATTTTATCAAAGATTCATGAACGTTGTATGCCATTCGGGCATATATATGATATGTTCTCCAACTGCTAATAAAATAACAATTATTGACATTTTAAGATTTTTATCACTAATTTGAAATCGTGATTTTGTTTTCATTTTTTTTAACTTTTTTCTTTTCATGGTTTGATGTTGATCTATTAGAAAACGTTGGAGCATTTACCATGAAGATTATTCACAACAAAAATTTAGTGTATTTGAGGAAATTTCGGTGCACCGTCACCTGGCCCCTTAGCTGTGATTTATATATAGTTTCCGTTTTTATATTTTCGTTTCTTCCAGAGCGCATGAGTTGCATTAAACATATTATCTGTGGCATTTTGAATGACCTGAACATCAGACTGGAGGTTTTCTGTGTCCTCTATATTGTCTACTCTTATCAAAATCCCTGTGCCATATGCAAAGGATGACACAGCACAGTAGATTGTTTACTTGTATATGTCTGATAAATGGAAGAAAAAAAAATACAGGAGCAAGCAGGGTACCTTGGGGGGACTGAGTTTTTCCCTCTGGATGATCCTGATTTTACTTTGTTAACTATTGCACTCTGATTTCTCTTAGTTTGAAAGTTAAGGATCCGTCTTCCCTTCTTTGCTAGTAATTACTTTTGAATGCTTTTGTGTGCAATAACACCATGGTCACATTTGTCGAAAGCTTTTTACAAAGTCTGTGTATAATAAGTCAGCATTGTGCTTTCCTCTTGTGGCATTTATTGCCATGTCAAAGTGATCTAGCAGTTGTGAGAGGCAAGAGCACCCTGTTTTGAAACCAAGTGGTCCAGGGTTATATAGATATTGCGAGTCCATGTGATTAGTGATCTTACTTCTTAGCACTCTTTGAAAGATTTGTATGACAAATGATGTTAGGGTCATTGGTCTATAATTATTCGTATCTGATTTACTACTTCCTTTTTGATGTGGCGCGATCTCCATTGTTTTGAGTACGTCAGGGGTAACACCGGTATCTAGGCTTCCTATCCAACAGATACTTAGGGAATGTGATGTGGTGTTGTGCACGACTGGTGAATGTAGAATTCCAGGAGTCTGAGTCGTTCTGTAGCCTATCTATTTCATTCATTTCTTTGTTATTTGTAAACGTTCCATCACACATGTTCAAGGTCCAATGCTATATGTAAATTTTATTCTAAATTTTGAACTTGAGAAGAATTTTTTATTCCTCTCTTTTGCACTTATAGCCATTTGTACTCTTTGCCTCTCATGAATTATATGATTCTCTTCACCTTAAGCTCGAGCATTTCCATATCTCTACCTAGTCGTTGTTGGGATAGAGTGGCACATTTGTGATGTTCTGTGATTTATTTTCTTCGTATATAGAGGGAATGCCGTTCTCGTTCCAATTTGCCTTTTTTTTCTCTTTTTTCCTTAATGGTATGTGATTTCTACATATATCTTGTACTATTGTGCCTACGTTCTCGACTCACTAGATTAAGGTTGCATTATCTAGCTGTTCTTCCCAGCATATTTCTACGTTGTCCTGGTTAATTAGTTCCCAATTAATCAGTTTATTATTGAAATTTTATATACTGAATTCTGCTCATCTTGAAATTGAGATTGGCTGCACAGGTCTATTGCCCATGCTTCTCTGGACTTCCATTAAGTTGTGATAGGAGTAATATGTATTGGTAATCGTTATGACCCTAATGAGTTCATCAATGTTTGTGAAAATAAGATCTATGATATTCTCCTTTCTAGTTGGTTCTACTATTTGCTGTTTAAAGGAAAACTCTCATACATCTGCATGAGGTCATTTGTGTGTGACTGTTCATTTAGACTTCTTCCTAAGATTCTTTCTGGGATGACTTTATTTGCCGTACTTTTTCCATTTTAGATGCCGTAAGTTGAAATCATCAACCAAGATGATGGTGGTAGTGATGGTTGTTGTGCAAATAGTGTATTGGTAATGGCATTGGTGGTAGTGGTAGTCATTTAGCAAGTGTTTCTTTGGTTCAGTTTTAAACAACAATTAAAACTTCCCTAAATGTTCATAATTTTCTTTTAAATTTAATAATGCATCATCTACCTTCTGTAAGTACAAATAACTGACAACACTTTATCAGCTGAATCAAGGGAAAATTAAAGGTTAAATGAGGATTCAACTTTGTTGTTCTTCCATAGGCTTCCTTTGAAGCTTTTGTAACCTATATGACATCATCTACATATTTTGTTTTCATAAGAGTCTGTTATGGCCGTGAAGATGTTACCAAGATGAAAATTGTGTGTAATGAAGATGTCGCCCTGTACTTCATGGAGGGATGCCGAGTTCCCCAGTTGGTTAAATTAAAAATAAAACAAATGCAATAATATAAAACAATGAATTAAAGGAAGCTACAAGTGTCAGTTTATAACTACTTACCTGCTGCTGTAAGTACCGTGTGAAGAAAAATGCGATAGCCACCGTATACGACACGAGGAATATCCTCATCAAGCCTCTTGGGTAACCTGTAACAATAATCTGCAATTATACAACAGAAGAAGATTACAATGCATTTATGAAACCATTTAAGTAAAGAAGAGACTATACATATAATTACGTAATAGTGGTTGACGCCCTTATGTGTTAATCAATCCTTTGGACATAATTGGGCACATCCCCTTCATGGTTACTTCCTCGTCGAGTGTAATTTATGAAACCCTTCAATCATGGAGACGATGTTTGTCGGAGTACAGATGCACTTTATCCCACTTGTTGCTTCTGATCGGCTTTGCCAGGCCCGCCACATCACTGCATTATTTGTGAAGATGTCACCCTGCTTGTTAAAAATCTTATATTTATTCAAAGTTGAAACAAGCGATTTTTTGTTTAAACCATAAGGTTATGTTACGGTGCCCTCTCCTATTTCTTTCGTTTGCCGGCTTAAAGAGTCATATCAGCTCTCCCTACTGATTCTCTGAGGTTCAGGGAGTCTAATGATATATGTGGCGACCAGACCGGCTGCCAGTTAAGGGAAGGAAGTTATATTATAAGTTGTAAATAAAGGAAAATTGGCGCCCTGTTATAAAATGAAACAGTATCCCCTACGGCAGATATGACCTTTTGGAAGGGACATTGCCGATCGCGGATTGGCCGACGTAGGTCGCGGGCGACCAATCAGGGCCCGCCATGACGTCACCGAGTGCCCCGGGCGGCGCCAACGTCAGAGTGGCTCTGACCTTGGAAGCGACAGGACACGCCTCGGTCTGCTCTCAAGGATTGGAGGCTCTGCAAGCCTTGTTCAGTGGATTGAGCTGGCCATCGCAGCCCATCATAGTTATTGGAGACCCTGCGCTTCTGGGAAGCAAAAGAGGAACCAAGTTCAGTGAGCAGAGAAGTGCCAAACTTGGAAAATAGTCGGCGACGACGCTGGGCGGCGCCGCTGGTTGGACGTTGAGGTCTGGAAGGTGGGCGGGCAGGCCTAGCTGTGACTGGGGTCACATCCACTGAGAATCTTGGAAGGACGACACCGTGCCTAGGACACGGAGCAACGCCCTGTGGGAGAGGCGAGTGTGGGGAAAAATAGTGATTAGCTCAGCGCCCATCGATGAACCAGGATTGGGGCAGCTGAATCTCAGGGATTGGAACGGCGACGACGCGAAGGCTTCACGACACCTGAGGACCTGTGGAACGTCCTGGATCGTCAAGGATCGACCCAAGGAAGCGTGGGAACCTCACACCATCGAGGGACAGGCGTCGTGAGCCAGGAATGTAAGGTAGATCATTTTCCCTCCCATTACCCCTTGTATGGGTAGGCTAGTTAGGCCACAATATTTACTTGTGTATGTGGCAGCAAGACTTTATTACTTTAATAGTAGAATAGGCTGCAAAGCAGCTTGTGTCCAGGACTGTCAGAGAGGACAGTGTGTATGGATGGCAGGACAGTGAAGAAGAGGTGCCGACGTGGTGAAGAGGCCCTCCTGTGAGAGTGTGAGACTCCTTTCTTCCTGCCCAGTTGAAGGAGTGTTGGAGGTCGTGGAAGAAGAGGTTGACGATCTCCAGACTCATTATCCATATTCCATATTCATGTATTACTTGTGATTGTGTGTGTGTGTTCATGTAATTTGCATCAGTAAATCCACACATTTTATTACTGTGTTTGAGTGTGCCTCCATTTATGATATTTCTCTATGAGCATACATTTCTGGCTACAAACAATATATAATACACCCACTGAACTGCATTGCTGGGGTGCAGATATAATAACCCAGCTGGCGACCTTGCTAAGAGGAAGATAGAGAAGACAGGCGGGAAAGGAGTTCCTGCAACCTTTTTTGTCTGGCAGGCAAGACTCAGGGAGGTTATGGTTATAGGTAAGCCTGAGTCTTCCTTCACTCCCCCACGGGTCTAGGCCGGAACTGTTAACAGCAGTTTCTCCGTGTTTGACTGAAGGGCTTCCAGGGTGAATCAGTGGCACCCCTTTGTGGTGGAAGCAAAGACCTGCGGAGGTGGGCATTGTTGGTCCTCTCTTGTGTGACCAAGGAGACTCCGGTGAATCCAGGGAGTCGGAGGGGCTGAGTATTTGGGCCTTTGAGCCCCTAGCAGCCGAGTGTTAGCAGAGCCCCGGACCGCCCACCCCCACGTGACAGAGAACTGGCGACCTTGCCAGGATTCGAACCCCAGTAGCCAAGAACTGGGAACTTCGCCAGGAAGCGTGGATCAAGCTACAGTGTGGACCAAATTTCAAGACAAGTGTTGCCAGGGTACTAATACAGTGTGGCCAGTGAATTCGGTGGTACTGTTACTCAACCAGCTAAGGGGCTGAAACGGTGAAATTAGTGCCTACTAACTTGTCTGTGCTGTCGTGTATGCTTGGTGTTATAGAGATGGAGGAAGACAAAGTAAAGAAATTTATTGACACAAGGGTCGAGAGAATTTTGGAAGAGTGTACCAAGGCCCAGCTCCAACAAGTGGCAAACCACTTTGGGATCAGGTTGAGGACGTCTAAGGTAGCGGAGCGAAGGATAGAGATCATGGCACAGCTCACAGCTCGAGAGGAAGCGACGAGAGAGGAGCCATCTCAAGAGGAGCCGTCCCGAGGAGAGCCGTCGCAAGGTGAACCGTCCCGACTAGGGCCTCCCTAAGCGCCTACCAGTGTGGAGAGAATTCACAGTGAACATGGGAGCAGTGGAAGGTCCAGCTGTAGTAAGAGGAGCCTGCAACTGGAAATAATGAAGATGCAACTGGAAGCCCAGCTGCGACGAGAGGAGAGAGAAGCGCAAATGCAGCGAGAGGAACGTGCGGCTGAGCTGCAGCGAGAGGAACGTGCGGCTGAGCTGCAGCGAGAGGAGCGAGAAGCTCGGCTGCAGCGGGAAGAAGGAGAGAGACAACTGCGACTGGAGGAGATAAGGGCAAAGAAAGAAGTCGAATTGCGTCGCGTTGAACGTGGTCTGCCCTCACTACCTGCACGGCGGGATGACCTCAAGGTAAGGGAACGTGACTTACCTACGTTCGAACCACAAGAAGCTGAGGCGTTCTTTGAACACTTTGAACGGATAGCAACTCTGAAGGAGTGGCCGGAAGATGATTGGGCTGCTCTGGTCCAGGGCAGGTTGACTGGTGAGGCCCGGGAAGCCTATAACATGCTGGACCTAGAGGAGTGTACTAGTTATGACGTGATTAAGAATGCGGTTCTCCACTCATTCCGGCTGACTCTGGAGATGTACCGGAAGCGGTTCAGAGAGTGTACAAGAGCGTCAGGAAAGACTTACGCCGAGACCGCCAGGGATATGGAACGGAAATTCCTACGATGGTTGAAGGCGGAGGAAGCGGAGTCGGTGGATGATATCAAACGACTGATAGTGATGGACAAGTTTATGTCAGTGCTCCATCCTGAGTTGCGAGTAAGGTTGAGAGAAGCAGGTATTAAGGACCTGAAGGCTGCAGCGGATCGAGCCGACATGCTGGAGGAGGCACTACATATCAGGAGGGAGGGGCCGCCCAGACACTCGCCTTACCCCAGGTCGGGAGGGAACCTTAGGAGTTCAGGAGGAGCGAGGATGGATGGGGACTCTCCCAAAAGTAGTGTACCCAATGAGGTAACCCAGTTCAAGAGCTCAAGGGACGAGGGGAGGAAGCCCCAACCTGTGAGCAGTGGACGTAGCTCGGGAGCGAGTGCTGCTGCCCGGGAACCGACGACAGAGAGTCCTAGGTGGACTCAGGGAACCTCTACCATTGGTGCTACCAGGAGGACTGGTAGAGGATCGCCTAGGAGAGGCGGTCGGTGTTACAACTGTGGGGGACGAGGACACCTTGCAAGGGAGTGCGGTCGCCCCAGGCACGGTGGAAACGTGGCTTTCGCTAGGATGGAAAGCGGAGAAGCCAACGATTATTCAGGTGATATGCCGGTGATGAGGGAGAAGAGGATCCACCCCTTTGTGTGTGAGGGGACGGTGAAGATAAGGGGAGCTGATCCTGTGCCAGCGAGGATGCTGAGGGACACTGGGTCTGACTTCACCCTTGTTAGTGAATCCCTCTTCCCCGAGGACTATAGAAGTTCCAGTACAGGGGAGGCCCTGATAAGGACGTTGGGGGGACAAGTGCGGATGCCCCTCCATAGGGTGACTCTTAATTCAGACTATGGTTGTCAGACTCTCTTGGCAGGGGTCTGTGCTTTGCTGCCGAGGATGGACGCTCAGGTGATCCTAGGAAATGATTCCTGTGGGGGATGTGTTCTCCCGAATTTGATTAAGGGTGAGGAGTGTGTAGAGTCCTATCGACAGAGCAGCAAGACTCGCCAGTAGTGGCGAAATGGAAATTGCGAGAGTGGCATTTCCGGTATGCGCAGTGACGTCAGGACGAGACGTCAATGAAGGTGATGTGAGCGGATCCAGTCACGCCGAAGAGAACATGCCGGGGTACCTGGGGCTCGATCATTTGTTCCGAGAGGAGGCCAGAGGACAAGCGACAGGTGAGGATGCGCCGGATACGAGTGTCCAAGTTACTCTCACCAGTCCTCTAGGAATTGACCGCACCCGTCTAGGTGAGCTGCAAAAGGAAGAGTTTCCTGAGTTGGTACGGGATGCGGAAGGAGGTCTCGCTGGACCCAAGTCACCGACTCATTTCTTCGTGGAGAAGGGAGTGCTAATGAGGCAGTGGAGGCCGGTTAGGGCCAAAGCGGGCGATGATATGCTGAGAGTGAGGCATCAGGTGGTGGTGCCAGCTCAGTACAGATGCGCGGTGCTAAAGCTTGCACACACAGTGGATCCCGCGGGTCACTTGGGAGTAACCAAGACCTTAGGCAGGCTTCGGGAACATTTTTATTGGCCGGGCATGGACGCGGATGTAAGAAGAATTTGCAAGACGTGTTTCCCGTGCCAGAGAGCGGGGAAGAACGTCCCTGCCATCCCGAAAGCACCTTTAGTTCCAGTTCCAGCATTTGGCCAGGCGTTTGAGCGCCTAATAATCGACGTCGTGGGACCACTACCTAAGACAAGAAAAGGGAACAATTACTTATTGACTATCATGTGTGCTTCGACGAGATTTCCAGAGGCGATCCCAGTGCGGAAGGTGACATCGAAATGCGTCATGGGACACCTTCAGCGGTTCTTTGCTTGGGTAGGTGTGCCCAAGGAGATCCAGTCCGACTGTGGCAGTGTTTTCCAGTCGAGGTGGTTTAGGCAGGCTATTGCGAGCTGGGGAATAGCCCAACTACGATCGTCTCCTTATAGACCTCAATCGCAGGGAGCGATTGAGAGGTTCCATTCAACTCTGAAGACCATCTTAAGAATGTATTGTGCTGAACAGGGAGCGGAATGGGGTGAGGCTGTCTGTCCAGCCCTGTTCGCGATCCGAGATGCTATAGTTGAGTCTCTGGGATTCTCTCCATTCCAGCTAGTGTTTGGGCACGAAGTAAGGAGCCCGTTGTTGATGCTGAAGGAGCGGATGACGGCGGAGAAGACATTAGTGACAGTGGAAGAGTATGTGCGAAGATTCCATGAACGATTGAAAACGGCGAAGGAGCTGGCTGCTGATTACTTGAAGACAGCGCAAGAGAAGATGTCGATCTGGTACGACAAGAAGGCTGTCCCAAGGGAGTTCGAGGCAGGAGCCAGAGTAATGATGTTGCTACCTGGGAGGGGTAGAGTGACGGAATCACGCTTTGGTGGTCCATACTCGGTTGTTCGGCGTGTGGGTCCTGTAAGTTATGAGATCAGCAAGCCGAATCGCCCTAACAAGACACAGGTGTGTCATATCAATCGTTTAAAGCCATACTTCCCAGAGGAACAAGAGAGTGCAGGAGTGAAGGGAGCAACACAGTCGCGAGAAGGGAAATTGGTTCTGTGTATGGAGATGGACCAAGTGTTGCCAGCGGAGGAGAGAAAGTGGGCCCGTGCCGATGGTACGCTCCTGTGGAATACAGAGAGTTTGACACACCTAGAAGACAGGCTGCGTCATCTGGATAGAGAGAAAAGGAGAGAACTAGTGACCCTGATAAGAAGGAACAAGTTGCTTTTCACAGATGTGCCCCGACGGCACAAGAGTGTGGTGCACGAGGTGGACGTGTGCGGAGGAAAGCCAATCAAGCAGAGCGCTTATCGGGTGAGTCCCGAGAAGAGGAAGATCATGCGACAGGAGGTGGAATATCTGCTAGCGAATGATCTCGCTGAGCCCAGCAAAGGTGAGTGGAGCTCGCCCTGTGTGCTGGTCAAGAAGAGTGACGGATCATATCGTTTTTGCACTGACTATCGTAAAGTGAATGCCATAACCGTGTCAGATTCTCACCCGATGCCCCGAATAAGTGATTGCGTCGACCAAGTAGGAAATGCAAGGTTCGTCACCAAGGTCGACCTGCTGAAAGGGTATTATCAAATCCCTTTGTCTCCGAGTGCGAGAAAGATCTCAGCGTTTGCTACTCCAGACGGATTGTACCAGTACAAAGTGCTTCCCTTTGGTATGAAGAACAGCGGAAGTTGTTTTCAGAGGATGATGAACGAAGTGCTAAGAGGGATGGAAGGCTGCGCCGTGTATATAGATGATATAGTGGTGTACGCCGATAGCTGGAAACAACACATGAATCGACTGACGGAGTTATTCCAACGGTTGGAAGAAGCGAACCTGACCGTTAATCTGGCCAAAAGCGAATTCGGAAAGGCCCGATTAGAATACTTAGGTTTCGTCGTGGGTCAAGGGGAAGTGACTCCAGTAGACCAGAAAGTGATGGCAATCAAAGAATATCCGAATCCCAGAACGAGAAAGGAATTGTTACGATATTTAGGGATGGTTGGATACTATAGAGGATTTTGCAATAACTTCTCGACAGTGGCACACCCTCTGACTGAATTGCTATCTAAGAACGTTAGATGGAAGTGGGGGGAAGCATGCCAGGAGTCCTTCGAGAAGACTAAGAAGTTGTTGACTGAAGCGCCAGTGCTGATTTCGCCTGACTTTGAGTCAGACTTTATCTTATTCGTCGACGCTAGCGACGTGGGAATTGGAGCCATGTTAGCTCAAGAGAAGGACGGAGTCCACCGTCCAGTGGCATTCTACTCGAAGAAATTCGAAAAGTACCAGAGGGCTTATAGTACAGTGGGAAAGGAAGCCTTGGCCCTGATCCTGGCACTGGAACATTTTGACATCTATGTGGGTGGAGGTACTAGACCGGTGCAAGTGTTCACCGATCATAACCCCTTGACGTTCGTGCATAGGATGAAAAACACGAACCAAAGGCTGACAAGATGGGCCCTACTGTTCCAAGAGTACTGGCTAGAAATCAGGCACATTAAAGGAAGGGAGAATGTAGTGGCAGATGCCCTCTCCCGGATTTACTAACCGATATGACTCTTATTTTAAGGGGAGGGGTATGTTACGGTGCCCTCTCCTATTTCTTTCGTTTGCCGGCTTAAAGAGTCATATCAGCTCTCCCTACTGATTCTCTGAGGTTCAGGGAGTCTAATGATATATGTGGCGACCAGACCGGCTGCCAGTTAAGGGAAGGAAGTTATATTATAAGTTGTAAATAAAGGAAAATTGGCGCCCTGTTATAAAATGAAACAGTATCCCCTACGGCAGATATGACCTTTTGGAAGGGACATTGCCGATCGCGGATTGGCCGACGTAGGTCGCGGGCGACCAATCAGGGCCCGCCATGACGTCACCGAGTGCCCCGGGCGGCGCCAACGTCAGAGTGGCTCTGACCTTGGAAGCGACAGGACGCGCCTCGGTCTGCTCTCAAGGATTGGAGGCTCTGCAAGCCTTGTTCAGTGGATTGAGCTGGCCATCGCAGCCCTTCATAGTTATTGGAGACCCTGCGCTTCTGGGAAGCAAAAGAGGAACCAAGTTCAGTGAGCAGAGAAGTGCCAAACTTGGAAAATAGTCGGCGACGACGCTGGGCGGCGCCGCTGGTTGGACGTTGAGGTCTGGAAGGTGGGCGGGCAGGCCTAGCTGTGACTGGGGTCACATCCACTGAGAATCTTGGAAGGACGACACCGTGCCTAGGACACGGAGCAACGCCCTGTGGGAGAGGCGAGTGTGGGGAAAAATAGTGATTAGCTCAGCGCCCATTGATGAACCAGGATTGGGGCAGCTGAATCTCAGGGATTGGAACGGCGACGACGCGAAGGCTTCACGACACCTGAGGACCTGTGGAACGTCCTGGATCGTCAAGGATCGACCCAAGGAAGCGTGGGAACCTCACACCATCGAGGGACAGGCGTCGTGAGCCAGGAATGTAAGGTAGATCATTTTCCCTCCCATTACCCCTTGTATGAGTAGGCTAGTTAGGCCACAATATTTACTTGTGTATGTGGCAGCAAGACTTTATTACTTTAATAGTAGAATAGGCTGCAAAGCAGCTTGTATCCAGGACTGTCAGAGAGGACAGTGTGTATGGATGGCAGGACAGTGAAGAAGAGGTGCCGACGTGGTGAAGAGGCCCTCCTGTGAGAGTGTGAGACTCCTGTCTTCCTGCCCAGTTGAAGGAGTGTTGGAGGTCGTGGAAGAAGAGGTTGACGATCTCCAGACTCATTATCCATATTCCATATTCATGTATTACTTGTGATTGTGTGTGTGTGTTCATGTAATTTGCATCAGTAAATCCACACATTTTATTACTGTGTTTGAGTGTGCCTCCATTTATGATATTTCTCTATGAGCATACATTTCTGGCTACAAACAATATATAATACACCCACTGAACTGCATTGCTGGGGTGCAGATATAATAACCCAGCTGGCGACCTTGCTAAGAGGAAGATAGAGAAGACAGGAGGGAAAGGAGTTCCTGCAACCTTTTTTGTCTGGCAGGCAAGACTCACTGAGGTTATGGTTATAGGTAAGCCTGAGTCTTCCTTCACTCCCCCACGGGTCTAGGCCGGAACTGTTAACAGCAGTTTCCCCGTGTTTGACTGAAGGGCTTCCAGGGTGAATCAGTGGCACCCCTTTGTGGTGGAAGCAAAGACCTGCAGAGGTGGGCATTGTTGGTCCTCTCTTGTGTGACCAAGGAGACTCCGGTGAATCCAGGGAGTCGGAGGGGCTGAGTATTTGGGCCTTTGAGCCCCTAGCAGCCGAGTGTTAGCAGAGCCCCGGACCGCCCACCCCCACGTGACAGTTAGTAAATATTAAACAAGACTGAACTGAAACCTAGGCATCTTGGGCTTCCATCTACCGTTATTATCCTCGAGGAACTCGTCCAGCACCTTTACTCCCACGACTTCAGATCCAAGACATTAAGTCCACTCGCTCATAAAAACGGCTTTACTTGATCAAAGATCTTGTCATAATCTCTGGGTGAACAACGAAGGCCGACAATTGTTATGAGGTCTGGGGGGACCTGATAGTACTCACACCACTCCTACCCTGGCATCCAACCCGACCACCCGGGGTACTGTCACCTATGTTACTCACCATACTGTGAGGGACGATGTTCGTTCGGCTGCCACCCGCTCTCCACATTACTCAGACACTCAGCATAAAGACCGAGAACATGAGGACAGAGACACAGATACATCAATGTTTGCTGACGATGCCAGAATTATGAGAAGGACTAAAACAGAGGAGGACAGCTTGAGGTTTCAAGAAGACCTGGACAAACTGAAGGAATGGTCAACCAAATGGTTGTTAGAGTTTAACCCAAGCAAATGTAATGTAATGAAGATAGGTGTAGGAAGCAGGAGACCAGATACAAGGTATCATTTGAGAGGTGAAATTCTTCAAGAGTCAGAGAGAGATAAAGACCTGGGGGTTGATATCAAACCAGACCTGTCCCCTGAAGCCCATATCAAGAGGATAACATCAGCGGCATATGCCAGGCTAGCCAACATGAAAACGGCATTCAGAAACTTGGGTAAGGAATCATTCAGAACTTTGTATACCACATATGTCAGACCAATCCTGCAATATGCAGCTATTGCATGGAGTCCATATCTAGTCAAGCATAAGACTAAAAAAGAAAATGTTCAAAGGTTTGCCACCAGACTAGTACCCGAACTGAGTGGTATGAGCTACGAAGAGAGACTACGGGAATTAAACTTCGCGTCACTGGAAGACAGAAGAGTTGGGGGAACATGATCACCACATACAAGAATCTCAAAGGAATTGATAGGGTAGATAAAGACAGGCAATTTAACATAAGGGCTACACGCACTAGGGGACACAAGTGGAAATTGAGTACCCAAGTGAGCCATAGAGATATTAGAAAGAATTTTTTCAGTGTCAGAGTAGTTAACAAATTGAATGCATTAGGAAGTGATGTGGTGGATACTGACTCCATACACAGCTTCAAGTGTAGATATGACAGAGCCCAGTAGGCTCAGGAACCTGTACATCAGTTGATTGAGAGTTGAGAGGCGAGACCAGAGTCAAAGCTCAAAACCACACAAGTACAACTAGGTGAGTACATCCGCATAACAGGTCTCCGACACTGTGCTCTCACAACATATTAAAAACTTAGAAACTTTGATTTCTCCTCATTAAACTATAAAAAGATGAAATCACTTGTGTGGCAAACTATAGTGACTTCCTTGGCCAATCAAACTGAAACACGTTCCTCAGAGACCCATTACTTGGTTCATTACCTTCAGAGAACTGAAGAGCCTCCATGACTGACTTCCACAGACACACCAACGGCCCGTCCATCATACTTACTCCAACACCAAACTTCCTCCCTTTTAAGGTGAGTCATGTCTCTGGTCACTGTTAAGGTGAGTCATGTCTCTGGTCACTGTTAAGGTGAGTCATGTCTCTGGTCACTGTTAAGGTGAGTCATGTCTCTGGTCACATATGTCAAGCATAATGCTCCGTCGACCGCTCCTGATGCTGGACATAATGCTCCGCCGACCACTTCTGATGCTGGACATAATGCTCCGTCGACCGCTCCTGATGCTGGACATAATGCTCCGCCGACCACTTCTGATGCTGGACATAATGCTCCGCCGACCGCTATTGATGCTGGACATAATGCTCCGTCGACCACTCCTGATGCTGGACATAATGCTCTGTCGACCACTTCTGATGCTGGACATAATGCTCCGTCGACCGCTCCTGATGCTGGACATAATGCTCCGCCGACCACTTCTGATGCTGGACATAATGCTCCGTCGACCACTTCTGATGCTGGACATAATGCTCCGCCGACCGCTATTGATGCTGGACACAATGCTCCACCGACCGCTCCTGATGCTGGACATAATGCTCCGCCGACCGCTCCTGATGCTGGACATAATGCTCCGCCGACCACTTCTGATGCTGGACATAATGCTCCGCCGACCACTTCTGATGCTGGACATAATGCTCCGCCGACCACTTCTGATGCTGGACATAATGCTCCGCCGACCACTTCTGATGCTGGACATAATGCTCCGCCGACCGCTATTGATGCTGGACACAATGCTCCACCGACCGCTCCTGATGCTGGACATAATGCTCCGCCGACCGCTCCTGATGCTGGACATAATGCTCCGCCGACCACTTCTGATGCTGGACATAATGCTCCGCCGACCAATTCGGATGCTGGACATAATGCTCCTCCGACCGCTCATTATTCTGGACACAATGCTCCACCGACCGCTCTTGATGCTGGACATAATGCTCCGCCGACCGCTATTGATGCTGGACATAATGCTCCGCCGACCGCTATTGATGCTGGACATAATGCTCCACCGACCGCTATTGATGCTGGACATAATGCTCCGCCGACCGCTATTGATGCTGGACATAATGCTCCGCCGACCGCTCTTGATGCTAGACATAATGCTCCACCGACCGCTATTGATGCTGGACACAATGCTCCACCGACCGCTCTTGATGCTGGACATAATGATCCGCCGACCGCTACTGATGCTGGACATAATGCTCCGCCGACCACTCCTGATGCTGGACATAATGCTCCGCCGGCCGCTACTGACGCGGGACATAATGCTCCGCCGACCACTCCTGATGCTGGACATAATGCTCCGCCAGCCGCTACTGACGCTGGACATAATGCTCCGCCGACCACTCCTGATGCTGGACATAATGCTCCGCCAGCCGCTACTGACGCTGGACATAATGCTCCGCCAGCCGCTACTGACGCTGGACATAATGCTCCGCCAGCCGCTACTGACGCTGGACATAATGCTCCGCCAGCCGCTACTGACGCTGGACATAATGCTCCGCCGACCACTCCTGATGCTGGACATAATGCTCCGCCAGCCGCTACTGATGCTGGACATAATGCTCCGCCGACCACTCCTGATGCTGGACATAATGCTCCGCCAGCCGCTACTGACGCTGGACATAATGCTCCGCCGACCACTCCTGATGCTGGACATAATGCTCCGCCAGCCGCTACTGACGCTGGACATAATGCTCCGCCGGCCGCTACTGACGCTGGACATAATGCTCCGCCAGCCGCTACTGACGCTGGACATAATGCTCCGCCGGCCGCTACTGACGCTGGACATAATGCTCCGCCGGCCGCTACTGACGCTGGACATAATGCTCCGCTGGCCGCTACTGACGCTGGACATAATGCTCCGCCGGCCGCTACTGACGCTGGACATAATGCTCCACCGACCTCTCGTGAATATCCTCCGAGCACCATCAATACCCAGGGAGCTTTTCCTCACATTCAACTGTCCTCATTAAAGAACAGCATGATATTAATTGGATAACTATAAATTTGCTCTAGACTTGGGTAACAATTGGTTTGTGAACTGGATTATTGATTTCTGAAAGAAAATGTTTCAAAGGAGGGATAAACATTTATATATAAATGACTTTAGTTAGGTAAAAAGAGGAGCCGTCTCACAGACCAACAGACCTTCTGCAAATCTTATTATTTTTGTTTCTATGTTTTACTGTAATGAGTTCCCATGAGCCTGGCTTCCCCTTGCTGACAATGACCAGCTGGATGGTGCCTCCTCCTTGCTGATAATGATCAGCTGGGCACAGAGAAGCCAAGTTGGAACAGGTAATAAACTGGTGACAGCCCACTAGAGCTGGTGACGCACCATGAACACTGGTGACAGTCCCCTAGAGCTGGTGACACACCAAGAACACTGGTGACAGTCCACTAGAGCTGGTGACGCACCATGAACACTGGTGACAGTCCACTAGAGCTGGTGACGCACCACGTACACTGGTGACAGCCCACTAGAGCTGGTGACGCACCATGAACACTGGTGACAGCCCACTAGAGCTGGTGACACACCATGAACACTGGTGACAGTCCACTAGAGCTGGTGACACACCAAGAACACTAGTGACAGTCTACTAGAGCTGGTGACAGTTCACTAGAGCTCGTGACACACCAAGAACACTGGTGACAGTCCACTAGAGCTGGTGACACACCAAGAACACTGGTGACAGTCTACTAGAGCTGGTGACACACCAAGAACACTGGTGACAGTCCACTAGTGCTGGCGACACACCAAGAACACTAGTGACAGCCCACTAGAGCTGGTGACACTCCAAGAACACTGGTGACAGCCCACTAGAGCTGGTGACACACCAGGAACACTGGTGACAGTCTACTAGAGCTGGGGACAGCCCACTAGAGCTGGTGACAGTCCACTAGAGCTGGTGACACACTAAGAACACTGGTGACAGCCCACTAGAGCTGGTGACACACCAGCTACACTGGTGACAGACCACTAGAGCTGGTGACACACCATGAACACTGGTGACAGCCCATTAGAGCTGGTGACACACCAAGAACACTGGTGACAGCCCACTAGAGCTGGTGACACACCAGCTACACTGGTGACAGACCACTAGAGCTGGTGACACACCATGAACACTGGTGACAGCCCATTAGAGCTGGTGACACACCAAGAACACTGGTGACAGCCCACTAGAGCTGGTGACACACCAGCTACACTGGTGACAGACCACTAGAGCTGGTGACACACCATGAACACTGGTGACAGCCCATTAGAGCTGGTGACACACCAAGAACAATTGTGACAGTCCACTAGAGCAGGTGACAGCCCACTAGAACTGGTGACACACCAAGAACACTGGTGACAACCAATGTCCTTATTGTATCACCAGCTGTAATGACATCCGTCAATTTGCAGACCCATCATGTAAACAATCCAACCACTCACCAACGCATTCATCCACCATCATCTTCATTCACCAGATCATTCATATCCTTTCACAACAACCTGTTCATCCACAAACCCATCCATTCATCAACCCCATCCATTTATCAACCAATTCATTCATCAATCCACCCACTTATCAACCAATCCATCCATCAACCCTCCATTCACAACTATATTTATTCACCAATTTATCCATTCAACATTCTATTCAATCAGCAACCCATTCAACTACTCACCACCTAATCCATTTACCGACCCATTATTCATCAACCCATTTATCAACAAACTTATCCATACATCACCCCTTCCATTCAACACCTCATCCATCACCCCTTCCATTCAACACCTCATCCATCACCCCTTCCATTCAACACCTCATCCATCACCCCTTCCATTCAACACTTCATCCATCACCCCTTCCATTCAACACCTCATCCATCACCCCTTCCATTCAACACCTCATCCATCACCCCTTCCATTCAACACCTCATCCATCACCCCTTCCATTCAACCCCTCATCCATCACCCCTTCCATTCAACACTTCATCCATCACCCCTTCCATTCAACACCTCATCCATCACCCCTTCCATTCAACACCTCATCCATCACCCCTTCCATTCAACACCTCATCCATCACCCCTTCCATTCAACACCTCATCCATCACCCCTTCCATTCAACACCTCATCCATCAGCCCTTCCATTCAACACTTCATCCATCACCCCTTCCATTCAACACCTCATCCATCACCCCTTCCATTCAACACCTCATCCATCACCCCTTCTATTCAACATCTCATCCATTCACCAACTCATCCATTCATCATCCCATCCGTGTACCAGCCCCATACATATTCAATCTCTTACATATACCAATTTATTCATCCATCCACCAATCCGTCAATTACCAAACCCAACTATTCACCAACCGCACTATCCACCAATCCATCTATCCACTAACCCATGTATTCATGAAACTATCCATTCACCAACCTATTCATTCATCATCCAATCGATGGTCCAATCATATTATCCAATCATCAAACCCAATCATATTCATTGGTCTACCCAGGATGGACCCCAGGACAGACGGACCCCACTGGACCCCAGGTCGTCTTGCAGATGACCCCAGACGACCCAGTAAAGATGGAACAACGACTCCAGTCTGTCCCACCAACATTGGGATGCCCAGGATGGACCCCAGGACGGACGGACACAGTGGACCCTAGGTCACTTGTCTACAGAAGAAATAAGAAAGAAGAGAGAAGAAAGAAGAGGGAAGAGGAAGAGATGGTGAGTCCATGTTAAGAAATGATGCCTAGTGTCCCTTGCTGGTGACAGCAGCATTACGAGCCAGTAAACAGGTTCTCAACTCGTCCTCTTAAAAATAACGATGCTTTTCGCTCCCCACCATTGTGTGGATGGGATTTGGGGGGACAATGGGGGTGGGGAGTGAAATGTTACCCCCCCCCCTGTCCCTCGGGAACTAAACCCGAGGGACAGGGTTCCCGCCAGACAATAGCACTGACATGCTACTCTGGCCTCAGTCGAGAGGGAATATAGCAGACAATGTGGTAATGTGAGCAGACCTGGGAAAAGAAACATTCATAACTCATGTCTGGTGGAGACCTGGATCTGCCCTGGAGGTTTTAAGAAGGATAACTCCCCCCAGGGTAGGTAAAGGTACGTCACTCTTGACCAGGCACATACATTATAATTCTTTGCCTCTACCTATTAACTCAGATGACAGTTTAGTGCAGTTATTGTGCGCTCACGTGCGCGCGAGATCTGGTGACAATAGGGTGACCAGGCCTAACTTGGCTACTATATAAGGATGACAAAAGGTCATCCTCCTCCTTTGATTGAGCATCAGGAATAACCATTCTCTCAACTCTCTCGGGTGCTGGGATTACTAAGGTAATTCCAGTTCTTCTATTGCCACATTAAGTTTCAATTTATTGATGGATGCTTCTTTCAGTCTGGTATTCAAATATACCCTTGATTAGGAAATTTACTGGGCCTGTAGCGAGGTAATCTTATAATCGCTCCATTATCTCATTATCTTAATATACTATCTCATTAATACTATATATCTCTATACCTCGCCATTATCTCGTTATACTATCTTAATAGTATAACTAATTAGCACTAATTACAGAAGCTACAATTCTTTCCCCAATTACAGGTAATGTGAGGGATCTAGATCCCTCAGTTAGTTTTCCTAGTTTCTAGATTAGGCTAGTCACTCTAGAAACTGAAGCTTTCAAAATAACATATACTTGTTGGGTGTTGAATGAAAGCTTATGTTATGGTCTATCATTTGTGAGTAGTCAGAAGTCTGTGATGGCTCTGTAGAGAGAATTACAGAGATTTTCCTGTTTCTGTGAAACAGGATCATCGAGGTGAGAGTGAAGTGGGATGTGAGGTACTTGACTAAAACTGTTAGAGGTGGGGGGGAGAGTGGAGTGAACGTTGCCCCCCCCCCCCCAACATGGGAGACATCACGCCACTGTCTTTTAGGCCTCCCCCTCCTTGTGACATCACGGGATGCTCGAGGGTGAGTGAGCCTGTGATTGGTTTAGGCATGTGTGCTCCAAGCCGAGTTTTGGCGCGAAGAGAGGTGATTGGGAGGGGCCTGAGGGAGCCGTGCTGGCTCCAGGCTGATTGGTCAAGACAAAGTAGGGAGGAGGTATGGGCATTTGAGTTTCCCTGCCTGCCAGGGAGGCAGTTTGAAATGGGCGGCAAGCGAGGAAGAAGTGTCTGGTGGAGGTGGCAGGCCGGCCACCTCCACCCCACGTTAATCGCTTCTGTCGTCCAAATTACTCATCGAATATGGCACTCCTGCCATCAGGGGTTGTGTCAAGGCCCAATTGGGAGAATTGGGGCCAAGGATTTACGGAAGGAACAGTAAAAAGCTAAAGAGACAGTTGACAGTGTTCACCCATGAGGCAGCTGGCAGAGCCTCATGGTGTAACAGGTGGGTCGAGTATCCTGTCTAGTGGCAATGGACAATTGGTGTTGGGCAGTGTAAGTGAGTGTGATATTACAGGCCCATGTTGGACTTTGAAATCCGCCAGGCTGCGTCAGTGTGGGGACGCCGCCGGCCATTGTCACCCCAGTGTAGAGCAGGGCAGGCTCTGGTTTGCTGGAGTTGTGGGCGATTCCTCAACCACGTGTGTATGCCCGGGGGCCACCCCGGCCACCTGCCGCATGGTCCGGCTACATGGCCCGGCTACCCCACCCGCCTGCCAGCGCGCCGGCCACCCGCGCGGCCAAACCCCACCCCACCCCGCGCACCAGCTCAGCCGGGTGGGGTGCTATGACGTCATGCGCTACCCGTGGCCAACCCCAGGCCACCCAGCCGCTCGGCTTGGCCTGGCTCGGCCCGTGCGTCCGCTACCACCACTCCACCCCCCCTCTCTGCTCGGGGGGGGGGGCACTGTGGGCCACGCGGTGGCCACATGCCTTGGCCACTTTCCCGGGACAGCCTAGGGCCACATCTTGTCGACGCATGAGGAGCAAGCAAGCTAAGTGTTGACAGCTAGTGTGGTAGTGACCTGGGAAATGAGGAAAAAAATAAGGAAAGACGTGAGTACTATTATCATTGTGTACAGTGTGATGAATACTGGTGGAAATTCTCGGTAAGAGTTGTCTCAGAGCCTCGCCAGGCTAGAGAAGCAGCTGAGTGACAACTGTCAGTAGGGTCCAGGTGATTGGTAGGGTAGTGCCTGGAGATAGATGTTATACACGGGACCACACTGTAGTATCATAATGTATATATAGTAGACTGACTAGAGTATGTAACCGGTCAGTGTAGAGATTTACCATATAAGTGATCCAGCCTGTCGATTCTATATAATCGTTCAGACAGGATTAATGCCATAGAGTACCGTAAAATTATAATCATTAGAGGTAGGCAGTACATTTACCTGATGATATAATTTTCATTGATTATGTGAATGCCATTTCTATGTGTTCATTTGCATGCTTTATGTACTGTGTTGTGTGGTAAGTCAGTAGATGTGATTGCTGACTGATTGCCTAATGATGTCATTAGCATGTGGGGTATGCTGATGGCATCATGATGTTGCAGGTTTGTGCAGTATTGTTATCAGTTTATACGATATTGAGTTTTAAATCTCACGTTATTGTCAACAGAATGGAACCTGATGTTATTAGAACGCCAGAAGAATTCATCAATGTGATATATGAAGATTTTTTACAGACTGGGTTGTGATAGGGGGGGGTCACTGTTGGACTACCCGCCTAGCTACGTGGGTCTCTCCTGGGGGGCGGGAAGACCCCTAAGTTTGTGATTATAGGAGCTGTCAGGGAAACCGAGACACTATTGATTGCATGCTTGTGTCTTCAGTGGATATCCTTCATTTGTTCAGTTAGTTCATGTTGTCAGCCCGAAGTGTCAGCAAGATGGAGCCTGCTGTCACTTCTCGAGGGGCTGTTGAATAGCTGTGTTGCAAATGCCACTTGATGTACAATAACGTAACCATTCGCTGTGGTGTAACTTAGTCTGTGATATTTTTCTTTGATTTGCAATATTGCGTCATCAGTGGGCACACCTGTGTTCAGGTTAGTTCAGTATGCAGCCTCACAACAAGGGTTGCTATTTAGCTGTTTGTTATCGTGCCACTGGATGGACATTAACGTAACGTAAACTCGGTAATGTAGTAGTTAGTCTCTTGTTATTAATAAATTGTTATGTTATAGAAAACGGTCTTTGATGTCAACCCTTCAACCATATTTCTGCATATTATTAAATGTTGATGTGATCTTGATACAACGGCTGTTCTTGGGCATTCGAATTCCAATTCATAGCGCCACATCAAATATAAATATTTGATTGTGAGAACCCGTCGGTTACCCTTTATTAGTTTTAACGTCCTGTTTAACTAGGAGGAGCCAGCGGCCTATTGTGGACAGGTTTTCACCCCTGGTGGTGGAGGCCTGGCGGTTTGCTCCCGCTTTTCCTTTTTCTATTGGACTCATGATTAACTGCCGTGAGCAGACTTTAAACTTGTAGTCCACCTCCTAAGGGAGGTAGGCGTAGAAAAAAATCTCACAGGTAATACTCTTCTCAGCTTGTTGGAGGGAGCTGAGGTGTAGTCACCATATCAGCAAGCGATATGAGCAATAGCGGAGAGTATAATTTCCACAGTCAACAATGTAGCACTCGGCGTGTTCAGTTCTAATCGACCCAAGACGCTACAGCTTCGACATAGAGCAGACAGCAGACTACGACCGCATCGAGCTACAACGCTCTCGTTCCCCGAGTTCAGACACTCACAATTCCCAATCAAGCTGCCATGCTCTAGCTCCCTAAGTTCAGACACTCGCAATTCCCAATTGAGCCGCCATGCTCTCGTACCCCGAGTTCAGACACTCACAATTCCCAATCGAGCAGCCACGCTCTCCCACATAAAGCTCCACGACTCTGGCCACACTCAGCTCTCTGCTCTGCTCCAAGCTCCGTCTGAACATTTACGACAATGCCACCAACCGACTACTGTAATCAAGACTACTAAATAAATATGAAAACTCACTAAACAATGTGTATCTAATCTACCCATCAACGAAACATAAACGTACGTTACAGCCCTAGTTTCTTAATGACTCTATAAGGGCCTCGCCATCTAACTGGTAACTTCCTACTCTCATTGGCGGGCGCTGGCTCATTCAATCGCAACATGAGGCTCCCCTCCTTCACTGTTAATGGTTATACCTGCCTATCACAATAATGGGCATACTGTGTCCTTGCTTTCTTTGATGCTTCAGCTGCTATCCTCCATGCATTCTTCATCTTGGTGAGGATTTCTGAAGGGTAATCCTCTCCATAAATAATAGTATATCTGTTAAGCAGTGCTACGGACCCGAGTCCAGCGTCCGAGCACGGAGCAGTGACGACAACACCATCTGTGGGTCAGCTCTCGAAACCCCCTCCAAATGGACGACGCCATCTAGTGAGGACGAGATATACCGGCCACAGGGGCTGGTTTCCCGTCTTAATCAGCTCGTGACATAGCCGCTGCTGACCTCTGGTGAGGTGGCGCTTAGACAGCAACGCCATCTATGGAGTGGATAGGTGGACATTTGTGTCTAAGCCGGTAAGTGAGGTGCCCTAGAGTGTAACTAGTACTGATGACGTGTCTGATTACAGAGTCGACCTGGGACTGCTGTATTGGACAATGGATCAGTCTACCCAAGGCAGCCATAGTCTCTCCATGTGTTTGCTGCAGAAGCTGTGAGCCACCCCCGAACGTACACTGTTGAGTGTGTTAGCCTGCCTGTGACGTGGCAGTACCAGGGATCGTCTTATCTGGGGGCTGGCTGGTGGGAGAGACTGGCCACTGTGGTGCAGAGAGAGGAGAGTGATCTGCGGAATCACACGAGGCTCCTGCCTAGGGCTCGCAACCCTAGTATCGGTCGTGGAGTGGCCTACGCAGCGGAGCTGATTGGAACCTGCCAGCTACAGGCTGGATTTGTGGTTGAAGGCCTCCACGACGATGCACCCAGTGGGACTGTGATTTGGCTGGCCTGTGGCCAGGGTAGATTCGCCTAGAGAATCAAAGGATTCATCGTGAGGCAAAGAGAAGAGAACCAGGGCTACTCATCTTGAGCACCGTAGAGCATCCTGTGTCTTCGGAGGGAGACAAGTTATTGTATATAAGTGTAGTTATAGCACCAGCGAGTGACTGTGAGACATATATTTATGGTGGTCGCTAATATATATATTTAAATTAGTGTATTAGTATCCCTTCCCCTTTAATTTACTTGCGTTATGGAGCACACCTCTTGAAAGCCACTACTAACTCGGGGCCGGATACCCAAACTCTAATAACATCAGAGAAGAACCCCAGTTGCGACCCAATAGGGCCGTAACAAGCAGACCAGACGCAAAATTACACGAGAGTCCAGTGAACAGCATGAGTGGTTGAGTATTTATTGACTGGTACACTGCGGTGTTTGTTGCAAATTGAACAAAAGGCAGCTGTTCATCCCAAGTGGCCGGATCATTCTCTGCTAAAATGGCAAGCATATCCTTCACCGTTCTATTGGTTCGTTCCACCATGCCGTTCGTTTGGGGATGGTATACTGCTGTTAGCGCTGTTGTTGTTTCTAAGAGTTTACATACCTCCTGAAATAACGTACCAATAAAATCCTGTCCCCTGACAGATACTAGAACTTTAGTTGGTCCGAACACCGTATCAAACCTATCTAGAAATTCATCTGCCACTGTTTGGGGGTCTCTCCTTGGAGGGGCTACCAGAGTGGTATACCTGGACCACTCTGGTAGCCCACTAAAACTAGCTCATATCTGTTGCCTGAGTTGTTGCTGTGTAAATCAATTAAAGCAGCCCCCACCCAATCCAAGGGTTCGGCTGTCTCTGAGAACTCCTGGAGTGGGGCTTGTACTTTAGGAGTACCTTTGCTTCCTTGACAGTTCCCGCATGACCTCACATACCTAATTATATGTGATAATTACCCTGGGAAATATAATAATGACTTAGCCTTTGTGTATGTTTTGTATACTCCCGGGTGACCTGCAATCTTTGACACATGCGCAAGTTTTAATACTGAAGGCTTAATGCGTTGGGGATAACTAGCTGAAAAAACGCCCTGTCTTTCTAAGCATTTGCATGGTACAACACGATGGTTCCTATATAAAAGGGGTGACGCCAAGGAAAATAAGACTCGCATCCCTACAAAAAAAGACCATTTCTTTGAGTGTAAATTCATTTAAAGAGGAACTTTATTTTCTCGAAAGGTATTTCCCACCTTCCAGATGTTCAATGATTTCCTTCCATCGCTGTTCCTTCATCTGAAGTCCTCTTATTTTATCGCTCTGATGATGTTTGGTGCAATTGGGAGTTGTTTGGATCACAAGTATGGCGTCTATGCTTAGGAGGACTAGTGCATCTGCACGCTCCGGGCGTCATGTGCTATGGTTCAGGTGAGTCTGCCGCACGACCACGGCGCCCCCCCCTTCCTCCCGTCGAGAAGAGTCATGCCACTCACCAATACATTCATTAACTTTATGCCATTGGTCATGCCATTCACAAGTACATTCATTAACCCTCCCATCCATTAACAATCTCATCCAGTCACCATGCAATCCATTCACCATCCCACCCATTCACAATCCCATCCATTAACCATGTCATCCATCCACCATGCCGTCCGTTCACTACCCCATCCATTCATCATCTCCTCCATTCACCATCCGATTCATTTACAATTCTATGCATTCACTATCCCATAAATTCAGCATTCCATCCATTCACCATTCCATCAATCCATCACATCATATATCCACCATCTCGTCCATTCACAATCCCCACCATTCACCATCCCATCCATTTAAAATTCTGTCTATTCACCATTCTATCGATTCTCTATTCCATGCATTAACAATTCTGTCCATTCACCATCCCATCCATTCTCCATTCCATGCATTAACAATTCTATCCATTCACCATCCCATCCATTCACCATCCCCTCCATTCACATTCCAATCCATGCACTATCTCATTACCATAACTGCACTAGTTATTCACTATCCCATCTATTCAAAATCCCTTTCATTCATCATCATATCCTTTCACCATCCCATCCATTGACTATCCCATCCATTGACTATCCCATCCATTGACTATTCCGTCCATTGACTATCCCGTCCATTGACTATCCCATCCATTGACTATCCCATCCTTAGACCATCCTATCTCTTCAGCAATAGGCATCCGTGTTAG
The DNA here is from genome assembly GCF_040958095.1 of Procambarus clarkii. Taxonomy (NCBI): domain Eukaryota; kingdom Metazoa; phylum Arthropoda; class Malacostraca; order Decapoda; family Cambaridae; genus Procambarus; species Procambarus clarkii. Next base: position 534,366 of record NW_027189167.1, read on the forward strand.
TAAACACCCACATGGTGAACCTCTGTGGACTTAAAGCGGGTATTTAGAGTGTGTCAAATGCTGTTGACTCTGGATTTTTACTTCGTCTGGGTTGCAACTGCATGCAGCATCACAACGAAATGGCAGACGGCTTCAACAAGGCAACTACAACCTATACAAGATATGGGGAAAGCATCCAGGAGGATGCACAGTATTGATAAGTGTCTAACTGTATGGAACTCCTTATATGTCATAATATGTCCCGAGTCACATTGGTCATCAAAGTCCCTGAAAGCTAAAAAATGAAATATTGGGGTCTTTTCCAGTGTTTTCTATATCAATTATGTATGTGTGTGTAGGTGCCTAAATATTATGTAACTTATATAAAAAAATTATTATGCAAGTATATCAAATTGGTTATAAAAGTGATAAAAAAGGGATTAACATAAACTTCAAACATTTATATCAAGAACTTACGAAGTAATATACAGAGAGCTACTTTACTCTACTGTTTGGTATTGGCAGAAGTTAATATCTCATCAGAGAAACACCAATTACGCTGCAACATGCCTCGACAATCCTGTCTTAATACTTGTGCACAACCAATCACCTTGACTAACCTATCATACCACTGCCGGTCCCAAAGAACTTAGGTGAGTTACTTTCTGATACTCTGGAACATTTCATTGGTTGATAGTTGAGAGGCGAGACCAAAGAGTCAAAGCTCAACCCTCGCAAGCACAACTAGGTGAGTTCAACTAAGTAGGCGAGTACACACACACACGTGCACACGTGTATGTAGCGTGCAAACGTTACACACTCCTGGTGACAAAAACCTCGTTGCTTATATATTTGATTTAGTTCTGGGTGGTATAGTGCAGCTGGAAGTCATATATACGGGTCACAGAAGAGACTTGCAAACTAAGCGATTCATTACTGCTAAGACTTGTCACAACGGGTGACAGAGACGTGTACTTCTGCACGGGTGACAGATGAAACTTACCTGTCTAATTGTACAGTTTGTACCATTCTCCACGGGTGACATACTAGACTTAATTCAACACTGGGTAGTGTAGTGCATCTTGGACACATCTCAAATGGTAATATAGACTTGAGTATGGCGTCAGGGCTTACAGGACAGTATTGAATATTGCCCTTGGAGGACAGATGACATATAGTGAGCGGTATAGTGCAGCTTGGACCCTTAACCAGGTACGATAGTGAATTGTGTTCTGGAACGAAACTATTCAGTACTACAACTTACTCAGTAGCTCTGTTCTCTCTTTGTTCCATGATGCTTCCAAAGCTTTTGACAAATGTGAACACATTACACTTTTTCAAAGAACTGCTTAACAGAAAAGTATGTCCTGTCATTGCTAGATTTCTATATTTTTCTTATTCATGCAATGTCGCTGTGAAAAGGAGTAATGTCCACTCTGAATATTTCTCACTAAAATGGAGTCGAACAAGGTACAGTTTTCAGTCTTATACTATTTGCTCTCTATCTTCATCCATTGTTGAAGGAGTTAAAATCCCGTCGAGCTGGCAGACGCAGAGGCACAACTAAGGTCAATGTTTTCTGTTACGCTGATGATCTAGTTCTGCTCACACCGACATAAGATTCTTTGAAGATCTTGAGAGGAATATGTGAGAGCTATAATGCAGAATACAACCATACTTTCAATCTAGCCAAATGTGCTATAGTTCCCATTATCTCACACGATCCGTTTTATATTGATCCGAAACTAAAGTTACTGTGCAGAGAGATTACTGAAAGGTTTTTTGAAAAGCATCTGGGTCATATCCTCTCCTCAAAGGGTCCACGTTAATTTTTCTGATGCTATTATAGACCTAAAATTAAGAATGTCATTATGTCATTATGAGTGAATTCGATCAACTTGAAACACGGTCGAAATTAACAGTCAATGTCTGAGCCCGCATGACTGTGATCTATGCCTGCATGACTGTGATCTATGCCCGCATGACTGTGATCTATGCCCGTATGACTGTGATCTATGCCCGCATGACTGTGATCTATGCCCGCATGACTGTGAACTATGCCCGCATGACTGTGATCTATGTCTGCATGACTGTGATCTATGCCCGCATGACTGTGATCTATGCCCGCATGACTGTGATCTATGCCCGCATGACTGGGATCTATGCCCACATGACTGTGATCTATGCCCGCATGACTGTGATCTATGCCCGCATGACTGGGATCTATGCCCACATGACTGTGATCTATGCCCGCATGACTGTGATCTATGCCTGCATGACTTTGAACTATGCCCGCATGACTGTGAACTATGCCCGCATGATTGTGATCAATGCCCGCATCACTGTGATTTATGCCCTCATGACTGTGATCTATGCCCACATGACTGTGATCTATGCCCGCATGACTGTGATCTATGCCTGCATGACTGTGATCTATGCCCGCATGACTGTGATCTATGCCCGCATGACTGTGATCTATGCCTGCATGACTATGACCTATGCCTGCATGACTGTGATCTATGCCTGCATGACTATGACCTATGCCTGCATGACTGTGAACTATGCCTGCATGACTGTGAACTATGCCACCTTCAAAGTGTTGATTTTGGTAACCTTAATTGTGAATGGAGAAAATGTTCAAGACGAATCTTGGGTGTTTATCCATGCACTCATTGCAATCTCATAACGGGCCTTATGTCCACATCTACACTTCAAGAAATTGTTTACAAACGAATGGTATCCTTTTGTTTGAAGGGAATCGCACATCCAGCAAACTCAATCAATTCCTTTTTATTTATTATAGTCACTGCCACTCCAACTATCCCAGAAGAACAAACTTAGTTGTCAGGTAATACAACTTAAGAATGAGTGATACATATATATCATGGTGCAGCAGGTATACAGCGTACAATAAAACAACTAGTCAGCAGTAAAAGCAGTGAGACCCCCAGCTGGATAATTGTAATTTTGAAGGAACTGCTGTGACAAAGAGACGCCTTACTGTTAGGAATGTTGAGTTCTATGGAAGTCAGATCTATGTTGCATGAACTGTGATGGGAATGATTTTGATCTGGGTTTGCCCCAGAATCATATACATGGAGACTGCCTAAGGTGTATTTTTTTTTTTTATAAAGCCATTGAAAGATTAGTTTAAATTAATCCTTTAAACTGTATTCTCAATGTCAGACATTCATGTTATGTTTTTTAACACTTTCTTTAAGATAAATAGTTCACTGTAAACCTATGTAAACTAACCAACTATATAAATGTACTAAACATACAATCATTTACAATATTTTTTTAATGTATTGTTTGTAAGTGCAGCTTGGACCGTTCATCACGGCCGACAGAGACTTACCTGTATCCTGTTTGGTTATGCGCAGCTTGGACCCTTCACCGTGGGTACAATTGCAGTCAATCAAGTAACCATTGATGGTAAGTGTATCAAGCTGGGTGGAGCAGTAGCGATCTGTGGCAACAAACAAAACCAATATTTTATAAATATCTTGGGTAATGTTTTTTGTTATTTGCTTACATATGTATTAATTGTGTTTTACATATCATGATTTCTATTTAATTTTAATTAGTTTCAATATTTTTAATTATTATTACTATTAATTTAATTACTATCATTATTTAAATTGGAATTATTGCTAATTTAATTATTATTATTATTTTTTTTTAACAATTCCATGAATTTTTATGTAGTGACAGTGTTTCGTGCAGATGTTACTGAATTCAGCAAACTTGTTCATGAAGAACTCTTCCAAATCCAAAGAAAATGTTTTGAACGAGACGAATGTCATCTATGTCTTTCCATGCTCACTTTGGGAATGGCAGCCCCAACAATCTCTGTAAATAGGCAAGACAGTATGACTATGGTGGTGCATTTTAAAAATTTGTGGGCGATATAGGGCGTGAAATTCCCATTCATTTTCACGAAAAATTCCCATAGACTTAAATGTAATTTTTCCAGCAGACGTTTCCTATGTTTTTTAAATGGTATTACATAGACTTGGCATTTTCAAATTTTGGTGTAAGATGAAGTTTGAAATTATCAGTCTTAAGTGTAAACTACCTGTTGATTTCAATGTAATTTTTCTTCCAGAAGACTTTTCCTGCAAAATTTAAATGGTGTGACTTAGAGGACCCGTTTTTATTTTTTGGGAAGAGAGATGTGGTATAAAGTTCCTGAAGATTTACATGTAAAATTCCCATAGTGTTAAAGGTAAACTTCCCAGCCCGTAGCCTTAAATGGAGATCTTAGGGTCAAGACATAAATAGAGTTTTTAGGTCATACTCTCTAGACTTAAATTAATTTCCTAGGCCATCGAATGTAATCTACCTAGGTCATAAATTTGAATGTAAATTTCCTAGCTCATAGACTTTATTGAAAACTCTTCCAGTAGACTTAAAATTTAATCTCCACAATATTCCTAGGCCATAGGCTTAAAAAGAAGTCCCCACAGAGTTCCAAAGTCTCCTATCCAAGATATTCGTCTCCGGGTTTACAGTTAGTTTACTAACGGCGGACGTCTCAGTGACCCTCCAATAGAGCAGTCTGTCATCCATCACCTTACACCTGCCATCCACACGAGCACCACCACTGCCTCTTCCGCCATTGCATGCCAAGCACTAGTGTTAAGCTGATTCCTCTAGTTTCTCTTATCATTGTTTGTTATTGTTCAGTTTCCACGCTGCAATTCACCCGTTAGGTGTCTGGAAAGGTATTCAACTAAAGGTTTCCTAACCTAACCTGACCTAACATCTGGATCAGATTGTAGGCAGGGGAAAGAATAATTAATAACAATTAAAATCGCATTTACAAACATTCCTCTGGGCGGTGTGTGAATACAGGGAATAAATCTCATAAGCACTGTCTCCAGCAAGGAAGCTCGAGGAAGAGAGACAAAGACAGGAAGAGGCAGATAAAGAAAGGAAAAGAGACGGAGGAAGATATGATGACCAAACTACACTTCAGGACGAAACGAAATGTCGTCGTTTCTTCATTTACTGGTGTTTCGTTTGGTCATTATATCTTCAGCCACGTTATTGTGACTCATCGTTTGCATAGGGAAGCAGAGAGAGATGATGGAGGTAAGAGTGTGAGTAATTATTCCCAGGGGTACCCCATGGTAATTCCCTTCCCGCCAAACACACACCGAAACTACGACGTTATTACAAAGTTCGAACAAGTTTTAACACCTCCTAACCAGTTATAACAGCCAATATAGCAAGTTGTAAAAACGTTCTAATACGTCATAAACACGCTAAGCCAAGATGTAACAACTTTATTACAAGTTGTAACAAGCGGAAAATAGAGACAGTTTCGGTTTTTGTTTCCAGGGTTATAACCTTTGCATTTCTTCATCTCCTATATAAAAGTATGGGAGATGTATTGTAAAACACTTATATTCGTTGAATAGGAAAAATGCAATGAATGATTCATATTCTAGGTAGGAACTAAAGACGTGTATATTAGTCTACATATTATACACTACATAGTATTAGTTAATTAGTAAACATTGCGCTAACTTCCCTTTCACTTAAAAAAGAAGCATTCAATGACTCACAATAATTTATTTTTCTAAAGTTTCTCAACTGACTATAGAAAAGGTTTTGCATCAGGTTTTGTCATAACCAAAAACTGGAATAGATATTTAAATCTTTTCGTTCGTTATATTACAAAGGGTTTTTAGCACTGTTATTTGTCACCATATATGAAATACACTTAGTAACAAGTGTTAGTATTTTGTTTGTGAATAATTTTAGGCAAATAGCAATGGACCTGTAATAATGTTTTTTTATGAAGGGTTCTGTAATATTTGTCTCAACTGTTTGATTTCACAGAAACTTCCCTATGTTTAGGATATGGCCCAGCCAATAATCATTAGCAGTTGCAAGAAAATCGAGCAGTATCTGCCCTATCTACTTGTGGAACAATCATTGCCACAAATCATTGACACCATTTTACTCAAAATTGTCAGTGAACGTCTTTTAAAATTCAGATTTTTTATATATACTAAGCAATTATAATTTTATTTTTAATTTTAAAATAACAAATTATATTTTGAGTTACCTTGTGAGGATATGCTTCCTAATGGCACAAATTTATGCCTGCTCTTATTGTTTATGGTTGCTTGTATGTGTGCTTGCATGGCACAACTTCGTTATTTGTCATCCACTGTGTGTCAAGTTTAGTCCGAAGAGTCTAAAGAGGTCATCAGGTTTGATCTGGGTCATATAGTCCTGTTGCAACTGAGTAAACAGATGAACAGTATCAGGCCTGGTGTACCTTTACAGAGGAGAAGTGAGTTTTGGTGGATACTGTGGTGGGAGGGGCAGAGATGGGCCTTTTCTCCTCAAAACCATTAGGTTCTAACCACAATCCCTCTTTTCCCCCTTTCTGAGACAATTTCGCTTTTCGCTGGATGATGTGGAAACCAAACCACGACTCTGGCTGAGGAATAGGTGCGCGTGCCAATCAGATACGTTTACAGAAAAGGCGGGAATGCCTAGCTTCTGCCATTGGTCAACAGGGGACGCTATCACGGAATCCTGGAGAGCATGTGGGCGTCATGCCTCAAGGCGTCATTCAGACTCCAGATTTCAAGAAGAGTAGACGCTGCCACACCATAGCTCAGGGTCAAGTCGAGGGGAGAGTGAAGCTTCTTGCCCAGGACAGAGCGTGCTCGCACATGCCAAGTCAAACCCGTCATGCGATGTGTGTGTGTGTGTGTGTGTGTGTGTGTGTGTGTGTGTGTGTGTGTGTGTGTGTGTGTGTGTGTGTGTGTGTGTGTGTACTCACCTATATGCACTCACCTATATGTGCTTGCAGGATCGAGCATTGACTCTTGGATCCCGCCTTTCTAGCTATCGGTTGTTTACAGCAATGACTCCTGTCCCATTTCCCTATCATACCTAGTTTTAAAAGTATGAATAGTATTTGCTTCCACAACCTGTTCCCCAAGTGCATTCCATTTTTCTACTACTCTCACGCTAAAAGAAAACTTCCTAACATCTCTGACTCATCTGAGTTTCCAGTTTCCACCCATGTCCCCTCGTTCTGTTATTATTACGTGTGAACATTTCATCTATTTCCACTTTGTCAATTCCCCTGAGTATTTTATATGTCCCTATCATATCTCCTCTCTCCCTTCTTTTCTCTAGTGTCGTAAGGTTCAGTTCCTTCAGCCGCTCTTCATATCCCATCCCTCGTAACTCTGGGACAAACCTCGTCGCAAACCTCTGAACCTTCTCCAGTTTCTTTATGTGTTTCTTCAGGTGGGGGCTCCATGATGGCGCGGCATACTCTAAGACAGGTCTCACGTAGGCAGTGTAAAGCGCCCTAAAAGCTTCCTCATTTGTGGGAACCGACCTGTGAGATTTATATTTATTTAATTTATATGAATTTATATTTACGTTAATTTATATACTTCGATAGCAATTTGTATAATGATAAGTGGACTGTATTTCTGCAATAATCTCATAATCTCACAAATCGATCCTCTACACATTAGGGGGGGTTTATATTTATATGTATGCAGCCAATCAAACTACAGAATTAACTACATACATTGAACAGGTTCCTTATCTTATAGTACAGCAGGCTAGTCCACCAGGTATAACTAGGGTGTAGACACCAAATTATCCTCTTTGAGGTAGCTTCTATCACCCAGTAACTGGTGCACAAAATCTTGCTTCCTCGTCTTGACCTGTCAAAAGTGCGCTAGCTGTGAAGCCAGAATCCTATATATGACAAGCTATATCAGAGAAAACACTATACAGTACATGGAACAATAAAGACCTGGCTTAATTACCTTTAGTTTGAGGCTTCCACGTGCTCTAACCGGGTCACCCTATATAATGACATTAATGGCCATAAATGAAAGATACATGGGTTTCGGAAAGAACACTTAACTTGAATTGTAGACATCGTGTTGGAGATGGTACCTTTGGTTTCCATAACACTACGTCCAAGTAAAATTAACCGGAGCCGTATTTGCTCCTGTGAGCCTCTGGTCTAGTATAAACAATGGCTGTTTAACACTCCATACTATTGACGTTACTGGCCGACATTGTCCAGATATGATAGGAGCCGAATTTGCTCCACACGTCTCGGAGGTGACACAACAATGGCTGCCCTCCTCCTCCCTCTGACGCCTGGCTTACATTGTCCACATGTCAGAAAGTGATAGAAGGGTCACATTTACTCTACTTTAATATTGATAATTAAGTTAATTTATATAAGATGTTTTATGATGGTAAAGTCCAAAGACTAATGTATTTAAGAACAATTCCCAGCAGAATAGCTGGTGAATTATAATAGTATGTGGTGATGATATCCCGTTTTCTTTAGACGGTAATTCCACAAGTTACGTTTTCTATGGGTAACTTGTTGGTAATACAGCTATTATCTGTCTGATTATTAAATGGTGTCGGATTTTCCGACATCATTTAGGTTTCTGAATGAAGTTCTAATTTTCGCCAGTGTAGAGTACGCTGCTGTCGTTATCCTATTTATATGTGCCTCAGGAGTTAGATTAGGTGTCACATCCACTCCCAGGTCTCTTTCTCGAATCGTTACAGGTAGGCTGTTCCCAGGTTTGATCTGGGTCATATAGTCCTGTTGCAACTGAGTAAACAGATGAACAGGATCAGGCCTGGTGTACCTTTACAGAGGAGAAGTGAGTTTTGGTGGATACTGTGGTGGGAGAGGCAGAGATGGGCCTTTTCTCCTCAAAACCATTAGGTTCTAACCACAATCCCTCTTTTCCCCCTTTCTGAGACAATTTCGCTTTTCGCTGGATGATGTGGAAACCAAACCACGACTCTGGCTGAGGAATAGGTGTGAATGTGTGTGTGTGTGTGTGTGTGTGTGTGTGTAGGAGAGTGGGTCCAAAGTGACCCAGGAGTCATGACGGACAATAATTAATATGGAAGTTTCAGGACTATGCTGGAGCTCTTTATGGTCGGTGTCTGCTGATTGGCCAGCTCGTATGGTGAAATCAAGTTACTCCTGTGACGTGGAAGGAAAAATGGGCATCCGGAAGTGTAGAAATTCATCTGATGCAGCTTGAGGTGGTAGTAAATCGACTTTGTGCGGATTCAAGGTCGGGCTCCCTCGCTGACAAAGGAGATATTCTTATCAGCATAACTCACCACCAGAGTAGCAACAGCCTGCTTATCGTCTGAGGCCACCTATATCATCGTCGGGGAGAATGAATGTCAGTGTATTAAGGAGTAATCGAATGTAAAAACGGGCCCATATCTCTTTTTGTAATATTTTAGGGATAAGTAATCACCCAATCTCTGGTGGATCAACCAGAGTATATCAACCAGGTTTTAACATTTCTGAATACCTGAATACCTCTCACCATTACCATTGGTAATGGTGAGAGGTATTCAGCAATACCATTGCTGAATACCTCTCACAGGGGGTAGACTCGTTTTTCAAACTACCTGAGATCATACAACTGCTCTCGCACAAGACTCACATATATGACTTATTGCTTATAGTCAATATTTTGCTTATGAATTAGTATATATGTGGTATATTCCCAGTTATATTTTTTTCAAGGCCCAAACTCTTCCTCACGTACCAATTTACTTCTCACAGTACCCGTCCATCGCCGTAGACAGCATAATACAGAGCAGCTACATCCAGGACGGACCGAAACGTTGTCGTCCCTTCAATTTCTAGTGTGTGGTCTGGTCAACATACTTTAGCCACGTTATTGTGACTTATCGCCTAGAGCTACATCCTATTGAAGGTTCGTAGTTTTGCTTTGAGAAATATTAGTTGTTCTTAGTAAATTATAATAAGCACTATAATTTATTGCATAAAATAAAAGTGCTTCACCAATCAAAATTATATACAGTAGTTTGTGCTTTAAAGAATGTATTGTTGGTACATCAACAGAAAACGATACTACGTTGAAATGTCTATGGAGTAAACTACTGCAAACAGGATGGTATAGTGTCAACTACCAACTGTAGGATGGGTATAGGGGTCCACTTCCACCTGTTAGGTGGGTAAGGGGTCCATACCACTTGTAGGATGGGTCCCATCAACTGCCCATAAGATGGGTATAGGGACCACTATCATCCACAGGATACCCATGGGGTGCACTACTGCCCACTGGATGGGTATATGTTCCACTTCCACCCAAAGGATGTGTGTGGCATCTACTATACCGCCCACAGGATAATTATGGGGTCCACAATTACCTACAGGATGAAAATTTTGTCTACTTCCACCCACAGGATGGGTATGGCCTCCATTGCCGCCCGCAGCGTGAAAATAGGGTCCAGTACTGTCCACGGAATGGGTATATGCTTAACTATTGCCGACATTATGAGTATATCGTCTACTACAGCCCACAGGATGGGTATGGGGTTAACTACCACCCATAGGACGCATATGGGGTAAATTACCGCCCTTAGGGTGGGTATTGGGTCCATTACCGCCCACAGGATGGGCATGGTTCCCACTGCCACCCACACGATAAGTATGGTGTCCACTAACGCCCAAAGGATGGGTATGGCCTCCACTGTCACATACAGGATGAGTATAGGGTCCAGTACCGCCCACAGGTTGGGCATGGGTTCATTACACCCCACAATATGCTAATGGGGTCAAGTACCGCCCATAGGATAAGTATGGGGTCCACTACCGCCCACAGGATGTGTTTGGGGACCACTATCATCCTCAGGAAGGTTCACTGCCGCCGACAGGATGGCTTTGGGGACCACTATCTTCCACGGGATGGGTATGGGGGGTCGACTTCCGCCCACAGGGTAGGTATGGGGGTCATGGCCATCCACAGGATGGGTATATGCGCCACTACCGCCCACAAAATGAGTATGGGGTCCACTACCGCCTACAAGATGGGTATGAGGTCCACTACCGCCCACATGATGGATATTGGGTCAACAACCACTCACAGGATGGGTATGGGGTGGGGGCACTACTACCCCCAGGATGGGTATGGGGTCACTACCACCCACAGGAATGATATGGGGTCCAATACCGCCCACAGGATGGGCATTGGGTCCAATATCACCCACAGGATGGGTATGGGGTCCATTACCGCCCACAGGTAATGGGGTAATGGGGTAATGAGCAAGGGGTCCTCTACCACCATCAGGATGAGTATTTTGGGCCCACTACTGCCCATAGGATGGGTATATGGGATTTATAATTATAATAAGCACTATTAGTTTATTATAATATATTAGGTAAATTATTACTACTTATTTATTATAATTAAGTACCTAATTTCATCTTCATAGTTTCCTACTCTGTGATTTAAAATTGTTCTGTATCTAGTGTTACCCCAATCTCCCAATCTTTATGTACTTAATCCAAACAACTTTACCATTGTGATCATTGCTGTCTTCTTATATGTGCTAGCAATATGCTGTATTGTGCCTATTAATCTTTGTTAAATTATTATTCAAACTGTCAATGCAATCCATCTGAGCTACCTATGTGCTTTAATATACATTCAAATCTCTATCATCTCATTTTTATCTTGCAATGTACCTGTTATCAATTTACAAATTTTGCTGTGTTTACCTACTTAAAATTTTCTGTAAGATTAAGGACCGGCCCGAAATGCTGCACTTACTAGTGCCTTTACAAGAATGTAATCACTATGCTATGTATCCTTACAATCCCAATGTAACTTCCTGTATATATATCTATATTAATAAAAATGGAAATGTTCGTTTCTTCAAAATCGCTAATCTCCGAAAGCTCTTCACCGATTGCTTTGAAATTTTCACACAACGTTCCATTCGCATCCGGCCAGGTTTATATATATATACTACATAGATGTCTCGTCTGTAACGGTAAAAAGCATGCTTTTTCGGAAAAACTGTGTTTTTCATGTGAGGAAAATTTTCGAAACCTCTTTTCCGATTGCTTTGAAATTTTGACACAAAGTTGCATTCGAATAAGCACGTCTTTTTATATATCTACTATATTCATGCCTCACCTGCGACAGGAAAAAACATGCTTTTTAGAAAAAACCCGTCATCTGTTGGATGTATGAGCAACACACGCTGTAATCTTTGAAAGTTCTTCACCAATTGCTTCGAAATTTTGACACAACGTTGCGTTCGAATAGGAGCGTGGTTTTATATACCTACTATATAGATGCCACCACTGTGACAGGCAAAAACATGCGTTTTTGAAAAACAGCGCCATCTGTTGCACATAATAGCAACACGCACACTTTACTGAATATGTCACAAATTCCACTTCAATGTTTCCGATTGCATTAATAAATTTTATTTTCATAGATTTCGATTTATTAATTTTTTTCTTGAATTATTTTGTGTGATATTCATTTGGAATTGAGCTGTGTTGTTCACCATACCGTTCATTTCGTAAATATAAGAATAGATACCACACCTGTGACCGGTAAAACTATGCTTTTCTTGAAAAACAGTGCCATCTGTTGCATGTAAGAGCAACACACATACTATATTAAATACCTTTAATTCCATTGCAATGTTTCTGATTGCATTGATAAATTGAATTTTCCTAGATTTTGATTTATTTTCATCTTGATTTAATTATTTTGTGGGAATTGCATTGGAATTGAGCTGTGTTGTTTACCATACAGTTCATTTCGTGAGTATAGTTCATTTATATATTTTTTCATATTTTCATTTAATTTTTTAATTGTTTTTCTTATATTTCAGTGATGGGAACATCAGATCACTTGATGTTCCCAATTCTCTGATGGGAACATCAGACCATTTGGGAAGGCATTGGACGAGGGAGTAGGGAATGGTGGGGATGATGAGGGGACAGAAGTGGGAGATGTTGGAGAGTATGAGGGGATAATGGTGGGGAAGGACAAGGGAAGGGGGAGTTTGGGATGGTGGGGACGAGGGGATGGGGGAAAGGAGAATGGTGGGGAGGACAAAGGGACTGGGGTGTGGGGCATGATGGGAAGGAAGAGGGGATGGTGGAGTGGCTAGTTACCTAAAATACACTATACTCACGAAATGAACAGTATGGTAAACAACACAGCTCAATTCCAACAGAATTCAAACAAAATAATTATATCAAAATGAAAATAAATAAAAACCTATGCAAATTCAATTAATAAGTGAAATCAGAAACATTGAAATGGAATTGAAATATATTTAGTATAGCATGTGTGTTGCTCTTACGTGCAGCAGATGGTGCTGTTTTTCAAGAAAAACATAGTTTTACCTGTTACAGGTCTGGCATATATACTTATACTTACAAAATGAACAGTATGGTAAACAACAGAGCTAAATTCCAACACAATATCACACAAAATAATAAAATAAATCGAAATCTATAAAAATAAAATTTATCAATGCAATCGGAAACATTGAAATGGAATTGTAACATATTTAGTATTGCGAATGTTGCTCCTAAAACCAACAGATGGCGCTGTTTTAAAAAAACATGTTTTTACCTGTCATGGGTTTGGTATCTATATAGTAGTTATATAAAAACACACGTGCATTCGAATGGATCGTTGTGTCTAAATTTCAAAGAAATCTGTGAAAAACTTTCGAAGATTACATCGTGTGTTGCTCTCACATTCAACAGATGGCGCTGTTTTTAAAAAAAAAAAATATATGTTTTTTCCTGTCAAATGTGAGACATAAATATAGTAGATATAAAAAAAAGATTCGCCTATTCGAATGCAACGTTGTGTCAAACTTTCAAAGCAGTCGGTAAAGAAGTTTCGATGATTTCTCCCTCATGAAGAACACAGTATTCCAAAAAAGCATGTGCTTCCCCATCACAGACATGACAACTATATAGCATGTACATAAAAACGTGCTCGGATGCGAATGGAACGTTGTGTGAAAATTTAAAAGAATTTCGGTGAAAGAACTTTCGGAGATTAGCGATTTTGAACAAACGAACATTTCCATTTTTTTGTGTATAGATTTACTAGCAGTATCCGGCCACGCGTTGCTGTGGCTCAGAAACGCATGTGCGTTGCTGAGCCACAGTAACCTTCCGAGTCCTCCCCACCATTTCCCTCTCACCCATCTCCCACCATCTGCACGACCCTCTGCACTACTCTCTTCACCACCATCTTCACCAGCACCTTCACCACCACCTTCACAGCCCTACTTCCAGTATTCCTAAATTTTAAAACCATTTCCCTTCCCCCTGTCACTGATGGCTCTTAAGTCTTCTGGACAGAACTCTCCTCCTCGCACTATATTACTGCTCCACAACTATATATATATATATATATCTATATAAATAAAAATGTAAATGTTCGTTTGTTCAAAATCGCTAATCTCCGAAAGTTCTTTCACCGAAATTCTTTGAAATTTTCGCACAACGTTCCATTCGCATCCGAGCACGTTTTTATATACATGCTATATAGATGTCACGTCTGTGACGGGAAAGCACCTGCTTTTTTGGATTACTGTGTTTTCACGTGAGGGGAAATCTTCGAAACCTCTTTATCGACTGCTTTGAAATTTTGACACAATGTTGCATTCGAATAGGCGAATGTTTTTATATACCTAGTATATACATGTCTCACATTTGACAGGAAAAAACATACTTTTTTGAAAAACAGCGCCATCTGTTGAATGTAAGAGCAACACACCGTGTATTCTCCGAAAGTTCTTCACCGATTGCTTTGAAATTTTGACACAACGATCCATTTGAATACACGTGTGTCTCTATACACCTACTATATAGATGCCACACCTGTGACAGGTAAAAACATGTGTTTTTTTTAAACAGCGTTATCTGTTGCATGTACAAGCAACATTCGCAATACAAAATATCTTACAATTCCATTTCAATGTTTCTGATTGCATTGATAAATTTTATTTATATAGATTTCGATTTTTTTTTTATTATTTTGTGTGACATTGTGTTGGAATTCAGCTGGGTTGTTTACCATACCGTTCATTCTGTAAGTATAAGTATAGATGCCACACCTGTAACAGGTAAAACTATGTTTTTCTTGAAAAGCAGCACCATCTGTTGCATGTAGGAGCAACACACATGCTATACTAAATATGTTTCAATTCCATTTCAATGTTTCTGATTGCACTGATAAATTCAATTTTCATAGGTTTTGATTTATTTTCAATTTGATTTTATTATTTTGTTTGAATTATGTTGGAACTGAGCTGTGTTGTTTATCATACCGTTCATTTTGTGAGTATAGTTTATTTTAGGTTGCTAGCCACTCCACCATCCCCTCTTCCTTCCCACCATGCCCCACACGACTCCTGGTTCAACCTTGAGGCCGAGCGGACATCTGGACACCTCCTCCGCCTGGGAGCCGCCTGTTCACTTCTTGTTTTCGCGTTTTGGTTTTGCTACTGCCTTTTGGCATCCCTTTTCAACGGTCCGATTGTACGACGCCTGGTGCACATATCCCCTTGGGTCACGGGATTGTTGATAGATTTTTTTTTTTGGCGTGTTCTGGGTGGATCTCCTGGTTTTTCAAAACAAGCATGTTTTTTTCCTGTCACTGGTGAGGCATGAATATAGTAGGTATATAAAAAGACGTGTTTATTCGAATAAAACGTTGTGTTAAAATTTCAAAGCAATCGGTAATGAGGTTTTGAAGATTTTCCTCACATGAAAAACGAAAAACACAGTTTTTCAGAAAAAAAACATGCTTTTTACTGTCACAGACTGGCACGTCTAAGAAGAAGAAGATTTCTCCAAGCCCGTTATTGAAAATTTGAATTATATGATCGTAAATGCCTTTTTGCTCAAACGTTAGCTTAGGGATATTTGATTGCACATACAACAACCGATCACCCATGCTGTAATTGTGTTCACGACGCAATTCTACATCGAACGAAACAGCAGCAGATCGATTCGGTGACGGCATTCTCAATTGACTGAGAACTTTGTTCGCAATTTATAAGCACAAATCCTTAATCATTATCAATGCTTCGCTGTAGATTTCTGCTGTGAAATCCATGTTCATATTTGAATTTTCCTTGCGTATTCGACGGACAATATTTTAAGCTAAGTGCTATTTATATTTCTCCAATAACCCTGTTTGAGATGAAGGAAAACAGGTGGTCAATATGATTGCAAACAATACACGAATTTGATTTGGATGTGACGTGTTTGATGCACCATTAATGCATACATCCCAGTGTCTGTCGTTCTCCAATAAATACAGAGTTTGACATGCACTACGGAAAGTGGCATGTGTAACGCCATTGAAAAATCTCAGTTGCTGGAAAGACGTTGGACCGAGCACATTTACCAACAGCATGTGAATAAAGAAGCATTTATCATGATTGGGATGCACGGTGTACAGTGTGCCTATCATAGTTTATTTGAATATACCAGGTTGTCCATCGACTCGCTCTCCTCTTCTGTGTCGTTCAAATGATTTTCTGCTCGCATTCCATATGTAATATAGAGGCACTTCCGAATACAGCAGTGTTTTCGCAAACGGGTCATTTTGACATAACGTTAAGAAAGCAGTTAATTAACATTGTAGCCGGTGGATTCATAGCTAGCATGTACCTTTGCCTAAATAAAAATTATTATTATTATTATTATTATAAAAATTATTATTATTATTATTATTATTTGTTGCACATTTGCAGCAGTGAAATATACGCGTTGTCCATTTTCTTGTTTTTAAAAACAAAACAAAAAAATACTAAAAAAATATTTCAATTAAAATGCAGATCAATTGACACAGCTCAATTCCTCCGCCAATAGCATTGAAAAATAAGAACAGTTAAAAAAAATGAAATGAAAAAATAAAAAATATACTATACTCACGAAATGAAAAGTATGATAAACAACACAGCTCAATTCCAATGCAATGTCACACAAAATAATTAAATCAAAATGAAAATAAATCTAAATCTATGAAAATTCAATTTATCAATGCAATCGGAAACATTGAAATGGAATCAAAACATATTTTATACAACCTGTGTTGCTATTACGTGCAGCAGATGACGCCGTTTTTCCAGCAAAGCATGTTTTTTCCCGTCCAAGGTGAGTCATGTCTATAGTAGGTATATAAAAACATGCGCCTATTTCAATGCAACGTTGTGTCAAAATTTCAAAGCAATCGGTAAAGAGGTTTCGAAGATTTCCCTCACATGAAAAACACATGACAATCACAGTTTTTCAGAAAAAGCATGTTTTTTCTGTCACAGACGTGATATTTATATAGTATGTATATAAAATCCTGCTCGGATGCGAATGGAATGTTGTGTGAAAATTTCAAAGCAATCGGTGAAGAACTTTCGGAAATTAGCGATTTTGAACAAACGAACATTTACATTTTTATTTATATATATTGTTGTGGAGCAGTAATATAGTGCGAGGAGGAGAGCTCTGTCCAGAAGACTTAAGAGCCATCAGTGATAGGGGGAAGGGAAATAGTTTTAAAATTTAGGAATACTGGAAGTAGGGCTGTGAAGGTGGTGGTGGTTAAGGTGATGAAGGTGGTGGTGAAGGTGCTGGTGAAGGTGGTGGTGCAGAGGGTCGTGCAGATGGTGGGGAGATGGGAATGGTGGGGAGGACGAGGGGACAGTAGAGTGGGGAATGGTTAGGAGGCCGAGGAGATGGGTGAGGGGGGAAATGGTGGGGAGGACTGGGAAGGTTACTGTGGGTCAGCAACGCACATGCATTTCTGAGCCACAGCAACGCGCGGCCGGGTACTGCTAGTACATAAATAAATAAACAAATAAATAAATAAATCTATATAAATAAAAATGGAAATGTTCGTTTGTTCAAAATCGCTAACCTCCGAAAGTTCTTCACTGATTGGTTTGAAATTTTTACATAACGTTTCATTCGCATCCGAGCAGGTTTTTTATATACAAACTTTATAGGTGTCACGTCTGTGACGGGGGAAAACATGCTTTTTGGAAAGACTGGGTTTTTCATGTGTTTTTTATGTGAAGGAAATCTTTGGAACCTCTTTACCGATTGCATTGAAATTTTGACACAACGTTGCATTCGAAGAGGCGAGTGTTTTTATATGCATACTATATACATGCCTCACATTTGAAAGGAAAAACATTATGAGAAGGATTAAGACTGAGGAGGACAGCTTGAGGCATCAAGAAGACCTGGACAAGCTGCAGGAATGGTCGTGTGTGAACACTTACCTAGTTGTACTCACCTAGTTGTGTTTGCGGGGGTTGAGCTCTGGCTCTTTGGTCCCGCCTCTCAACCGTCAATCAACAGGTGTACAGGTTCCTGAGCCTATTGGGCTCTATCATATCTACACTTGAAACTGTGTATGGAGTCAGTCTCCACCACATTACTTCCTAATGCATTCCATTTGTCAACCACTCTGACACTAAAAAGTTCTTTCTAATATCTCTGTGGCTCATTTGGGCACTCAGTTTCCACCTGTGTCCCCTAGTGTGTGTGCCCCTTGTGTTAAATAGCCTGTCTTTATCTACCCTGTCGATTCCCTTGAGAATCTTGAATGTGGTGATCATATGCCCCCCTAACTCTTCTGTCTTCCAACGAAGTTAGGTTTAATTCCCGTAGTCTCTCCTCGTAGCTCATACCTCTCAGCTCGGGTACTAGTCTGGTGGCAAACCTTTGAACCTTTTCCAGTTTAGTCTTATGCTTGACTATATATGGACTCCATGCTGGAGCCGCATACTCCAGGATTGGTGTGACATATATGGTATACAAAGTTCTGAATGATTCTTTACACAAGTTTCTGAATGCCGTTCGTATGTTGGCCAGACTGGCATATGCCACTGATGTTATCTGATTGATATGTGCTGCAGGAGACAGGTCTGGCGTATGTTACCAGGTTTTTTCTCACGATCTTCTCCATCACGTTGCATGGTATACAAGTCAAGAACACTGGCCTGTAGTTCAGTGCCTCTTGCCTGTCGCCCTTTTTGTATATTGGTACCACATTCGCCGGCTTCCATATTTCTGGTAGGTCTCCCGTCTCCAGTGACTTACTATACACTATTGAGAGTGGCAAGCAAAGTGCCTCTGCACTTTGTGTGTGCGTGTGTGTTTGTGCGTGTGCGTGTGTGTGCGCGTGTGTGCGTGTGCGCGTGTGTGTGCGTGTGTATGTGCGTGTGTGTTGAGTGCAGGGGTGTTTGTGTATAGGGGTAGGGGGTAAGGGGGTGTCTTGGGACAGTGTAAGGCGTGGGAAGGTGTGGAGGAGGATGGGTGAGCGGTCACCAGGGTAGCATGTTTCAAGCCCGGTACCCAAGTGAGCCAAACGGAGTTGTATATTTGAGATATAGTGTGTTGTAGTTATATAGTAGAGTTATATAGTAGAGTGTGTGTGTGTGTGTGTGTGTGTGTGTGTGTGTGTGTGTGTGTGTGTGTGTGTGTGTGTGCGTGCGTGCGTGTGTGCGTGCGTGCGAGTGTGTGTGTGTGTGCGTGTGTACTCACCTATTTGTGCTAACAGGATCGTGCATTGATTCTTGGATCCCGCCTTTCCAGCCATCAGTTGTTTACAGCAATGACTCCTGTCCCATTTCCCTATCATACCTAATTTTAAAAGCATGAATAGTGTTTGCTTCCACAACTTGTTCCCCAAGTGCATTCTATTTTTCCACTACTCTCACGCTAAAAGAAAACTTCGTAACATCTCTGTGACTCATCTGAATTTCCAGTTTCCACCCATGTCCCCTCGTTCTGTTACTATTCCGTGTGAACATTTTGTCTTTGTCCACTCTGTCAATTCCCCTGAGTATTTTATATGTCCCTATCATATCTCCTCTCTCCCTTCTTTTCTCTATTGTCGTAAGGTTCAGTTCCCTCAGACGCTTTTCATATCCCATCCCTCGTAACTCTCAGACAAGCCTCGTCGCAAACCTCTGAACCTTTTCCAGTTCCTTATGTGTTTCTTCAGGTGGGGGCTCCACGATGGCGCTGCATTCTCTAAGACTGGTCTTACATATGCAGTATAAAGCGCCCTAAAATCCTCCTCACTTAGGTTTCGGAATGAAGTTCTAATTTTCGCCAGTGTAGAGTACGCTGCTGTCGTTTTATTTATATGTGCCTCAGGAGTTAGATTAGGTGTCACATCCACTCCCAGGTCTCTTTCTCGAATCGTTACAGGTAGGCAGTTCCCCTTCATTGTGTACTGTCCCTTTGGTAGTCTATCACCTGATCCCATTTCCAAAACTTTACATTTACTAGTGTTGAACTCCAGTAGCCATTTCCCTAACCATCTCTGCAACCTGTTTAAGTCCTCTTGGAGGATCCTACAATCCTTATCTGTTAAAACACTTCTCATTAATTTTGCGTCATCCGCAAACATTGACATGTATGATTCCACTCTTGTAAACATATCATTTACGTAAATTAGAAAGAGGATTGGACCCAGCACCGATCCTTGAGGTACTCCATTCGCTACTGTTCGCCAGTCCGATTCTCGCCCCTTACCATTACCCTCTGGCTCCTTCCTGTTAGGTAGTTCCTCACCCATTCTAGGGTCTTTCCGCTTACTCCTGCTTGCCTTTTAAGTTTGTAAAGCAGTCTCATGTGTGGTACTGTATCAAAGGCCTTTTGGCAGTCAAGAAATATGCAGTCTGTCCAGCCTTTTCTGTCCTGCCTTATCCTTGTTACTTTGTCATAGAATTCTAAAAGGCTTGTTAGGCATGATTTCCCTGTCCAGAATCCATGTTGGTGCTTGTTTACAAACCCAATGCTCTCCAGGTGCTCAACAAGTCTTAGCCTAATTATTCTTTCAAGTATTTTGCAGGGGATGCTTGTCAGTGATACGGGTCTGTAGTTAAGTGCCTCCTCCCTATCACCTTTCTTGAAAATCGGTACGACATTTGCCTCCTTCCAGCAACTATGGCAATTCTCCCAACATAAGTGATTCATTAAACATCATTGCCAGAGGCATGTTGAGAGCCTGCGCTGCCTCTTTTGCTATCCACGGTGATACTTTGTCTGGTTCAACCGCTTTAGTTTCATCCAGTGTTGTCAACTGTTTCATGACCTCATTGTGTGTGTGTGTGTGTGTGTGTGTGTGTGTGTGTGTGTGTGTGTGTGTGTGTGTGTGTGTGTGTGTGTGTGTGTGTGTGTGTGTGTGTGTGTGTGTGTGTGTGTGTGTGTGTTGGGGGTGGGGGTGGGGGCGGGTGGTGGGGGATTCCCTTGGTAAGCGAGAGTTTTTTGGTTTTTTTTTTATAATTATTTTCTACCACAGACGTGGCCACACATTTACAATGCTAACCAGCATATATACATTTTCTTCTGTCCTACATGGGTTAGGGTTAGAGAAGTGTTAAACATATAGACAAGTGAATTTTGTGGAGTCCACCTCTTTGTGCCAGAACCCAGCCCATAGGCCCACGTCCCGTGTGCCCACCGTGTGTGTGTGTGTGTGTGTGCTTACTAGCAAATTGGTTTCCAACAAGTGTAATAGGGGAATGTGGATCGAGAAATTAGTAATAGAGAAAGTGAATACTATTGCAAGTCGGAAAAAAAGCAGAAAATCCCTTATTGTAATACAAGCGAATTAATATATCAGTGTTATAACCTTAGTAACTGGCAACTGAGGGCCTCCAGCCGCGGCCTGGGACAACAACGTGTCAACTGTACAGCCTCTGGAACCCTCACTCTCGACCGTGCGATAAGTACTGACCATACAGTAGAACAAATAAACATATATATTATTACAAATATACGATATACATATAATATTATAAATATATAGATATATACAACAAAACAAGGCAAAATGGGAGCAAATAAACAAATTTGTGGCCACTGTAACAACTCCTTAAAGTCGAAGGTAACGGGAATTGAATGTTATATCTGTAAGAATAGATTTCATTCGGCTTGTACAGGAGTGAGTAACACTACGGCACTGAGAGCTGGTCACTTGCTCTGGGTGTGTAAAAATGATCTGCCAGCTTGGAATATCCTAAAAAACCTTCTAGATAACATGACGCATGATCGGAAAACATCATTCATTGGAAGCCTACCAGCCATCCAGAAGGAGTGGGAAAGGAACAACAACAATTCTAATATACCAGGGGCGGAGGCTATAGTCAGGGATGAAACTGAGGCTGAAACTCAGGAAGTTGTAAACTCTGACTCAGTAGGCCCGGATGTAGATGACAGTAAACTAGAAAGTGTAACAGACAGCACTGACAGCTCGATAGGTACAGACACTACGACGGTTCCCGATAGAGCAATTCAGAACAGGACAGACTTATGCAAATTATATGCAAAGGGCATATGCAGACATAGATATGCTGGTAATAAGAAAGGATTAGAATGCAGTTACCAACATCCCAAAAAATGTTTAAATATGCTTAGGAAAGGTGAGTGTCGATTTGGATCAATATGTAGGTTCTTCCATCCTGACATGTGCCAAACCTCACTGGAGGACAGAAAATGCTATGACCACAGCTGCCCACACTTTCACGTGAAAGGCACGGAACGCTACATAAAGAGTGGCAAGCAGGATAATGAATTTGGAGGAAACTCTATAAATGTTTTATACCAGACCGAAAGAGAATTCAAAAGGAGGAGCATGAAGAGTGTAAGGAACTGGATGCCAGATCCACTTGCATTCCAGAATTACAGATACAATTACAAATTGAAAGGGAACTACAACTACGACAAGCAACTGCCCTACAACAATCAGTACTGGTCAGAACAAACTCATTATGTCCACGCATAATGGGCTTGCCGAAAAAGTCTCCCATTCAAACTATCACTAATAGAGTAACCTCATTCATCTTTGCCAACATACAAGGACTGAAAACAAGAGCAAACAACAAAGTACAGTTCATAAATGGCCTCCTCACGGAGTTAAATGCGGTATTTGGAGCTTTCACAGAAACCCATGCAGGGGAATTGTTGGACAGTGAGATCTGGATTCCAGGATATAACCTATACAGGTGTGATATGAAAATTAGGTCACATGGAGGAGTGGGTCTGCATATTAGGGAAGACCTTGTATGCTCGGAGCTCCTAAACGTTACAAGGTGGTAAAGGTACTGGGATTAAAAATAGAGAAAATAAATTTAGTGATTATTCTAATATACAAACCGCCAGATGCAACGGCTGAGGAATTCACAGAACAGATAAACAAAATAGAGAATAGCCTTGATAATTTGGAGAACCCGATACCTGATATTATCTTCCTAGGTGACTTCAACTTGCCTAGTCTCAGGTGGAAAATAGTAAACAATAATATTATACCAGGAAATCTATCGGGACCTAACCAGCCACAGATTAGAGAACTACTTAGATTCTGTGACAAATTTTCACTCAATCAGCAGATATCGGAGCCAACGAGAAATGAAAATATTTTAGATCTGGTCTTTACGAACAATGAAGACATTATTATAGACATTACGATATCAGATACCACATACTCAGATCACAAGCTCATTGAAGTGCAAACGACCATCAATACTCAGAATAGACCTAAAACGTTGATAAAGCAAGAGGAGCTATTCAGTAAATTCAATTTTAATAATAAAAGGATAGACTGGGAGATAATAAACAGGGAACTTACAAACATTCCATGGGAAACTGTTCTAAGTAATACAAGTCCTACAGAAGGAATAAAAAAACTGACTTCGGAAGCGTATCAAGTCTGTCTGAAACATGTTCCTTTGAGGAAAACCAGAAAGAGATCCATCGTAGAAAGAGAACGCAGACGACTCTATAAACGCAGGAAAAAAATAACGGAACTGCTTATGCAGACACGAATTTCCCGTCAAAGAAGGAATAATTTAAATAGGGAGATTGAAGAAATCGAGTGGAAATTGAAACACTCATATGAAACTGAAGCAAGGCAGTTAGAAAAGAAAGCAATTCAGGAAATAAAGAAAAATCCAAAATATTTCTTCACATATGCGAAACCAAAGCAAAAACCACTGCCAGTATTGGACCTATTCGTATAAGTGAAGGTTCATACACGGAGGATGACAAAGAAATTAGTGAAATCCTAAAAAAGCAGTATGAGGACATGTTTAGCACTCCAATAAACAACATGAATGTGGAAGATCCAGACAATTTCTTTATGCGGGATATTCAAACCCCTGTAAATATAACTGATATAAACACGAGCGCACTAAATTTTGAAAGAGAAATTGAAAACATGCCCATGCACTCGGCTCCAGGTCCAGACTCATGGAATTCAATATTTATAAAGAAATGCAAAGTGCCGGTAGCACAGGCACTCAGTATAGTGTGGAGGAAGAGCTTGGACACGGGGGAGATACCAGATGCACTTTAAGTAGCAGACATAGCCCCTATACACAAGGGAGGGGCAAAGCATTGGTAAATACTTATAGACCAGTTGCACTAACATCGCACATCATAAAAGTATTTGAGAGAGTGATTAGGAGTCAGGTCACCAATTTCATGGAGACCAATGACCTTCACAACCCAGGCCAACATGGATTTCGAGCGGGAAGATCGTGCCTCTCACTGCTACTTGATCACTACGACAAAGTCACTGAGGCATTAGAAGAAAATCATAATGCTGATGTGATATACACGGACTTCGCAAAGGCTTTCGATAAATGTGACCATGGCGTGATAGCACACAAAATGAAGTCAATGGGAATAACCGGTAAAGTAGGACGCTGGATACTCAGTTTTCTGTCAAACAGGACTCAGCGAGT
Organism: Procambarus clarkii; assembly: GCF_040958095.1. Classification (NCBI taxonomy): domain Eukaryota; kingdom Metazoa; phylum Arthropoda; class Malacostraca; order Decapoda; family Cambaridae; genus Procambarus; species Procambarus clarkii. Next base: position 558,969 of record NW_027189167.1, read on the forward strand.
AACGGTCAAACATATAAAATCTAGTCCAAGTGCAGTTAAAAGCTCTGTACCTCAGGGTACAGTCCTTGCTCCGCTGCTTTTCCTTATTCTCATATCAGATATAGACAAAAATACAAGTCACAGCTTCGTATCATCCTTTGCAGATGACACAAAAATCAGTATGAAAATTATCTCGGCTGAAGACGCTGAAAAACTTCAAGCTGATATTAATAAAGTTTTCGACTGGGCATCAGAAAATAACATGATGTTTAACAGTGATAAATTCCAGGTACTCAGGTACGGTAAAAATGAGGACCTTAAACATAATACAGAGTACAAAACACAATCAAATGTACCCATAGTAGGAAAACAGCATGTAAAGGATTTGGGAATAATAATGTCTGACGACCTAACGTTTAAGGAGCACAACCAAGCAAATATTACGACAGCCAGAAAAATGATGGGATGGATTACGAGAACTTTCAAATCCAGGGATCCCATCACAATGGCTGTACTCTTCAAGTCACTTGTGTTGTCCCGTCTTGAGTACTGCTCAGTACTCACTTCCCCCTTCAGAGCAGGAGAGATTGCTGAAATAGAGGGAATACAGAGAACATATACGGCACGCACAGACGCAATAAAGCACCTAAATTATTGGGATCGTCTTAAAGCCCTCCAAATGTACTCACTAGAAAGAAGACGAGAGAGATATCAAATAATATACACCTGGAAGATACTGGAGGGCCAAGTACCAAATCTACACAGTAAAATAACAACGTACTGGAGTGAACGATATGGAAGAAAATGCAGAATAGAACCAGTGAAGAGCAGAGGTGCCATAGGCACAATCAGAGAACACTGTATAAACATCAGAGGTCCGCGGTTGTTCAACGTCCTCCCAGCAAGCATAAGAAATACTGCCGGAACAACCGTGGACATCTTCAAGAGGAAACTAGATTTATTCCTCCAAGGAGTGCCGGACCAACCGGGCTGTGCTGAGTATGTGGGCCTGCGGGCCGCTTCAAGCAACAGCCTAGTGGACCAAACTCTCACAAGTCAAGCCTGGCCTCGGGCCGGGCTTGGGGAGTAGAAGAACTCCCAGAACCCCATCAATCAGGTATCAACCAGGTATAGTTCAAGGGTTTATTGAACACTCAACCACAGAAGGTGATTCGGTGCTTTAAAAAGCTAAGCTAACCTACATACGTAAGTACATAGATACACAGATTTACGTATGCCCTACATAAAGTGTTTGATGTGTCTTTTACATAGTGTCATTAATGTACATTCACAAAGGTGAAATGTAATTCTGATCAGCTTCCATATATGCTTTATACCCATACATATACATACATACACACACACATATACATACATATATACACACACAGGCATTCACATACATTTGTCTCATTTACTCTGACAGGGTGAGATTGCTGATAAAGAAACTAGTGTTCAATGAAGCACTTAATCACTGAAGGTGATGAAGGTGCTTTTACAAGCTCAGGTTATATAGTTACATCATATATATACATTGTATAATTATATTATAAGCGAGAGTGGCAGGTAACCTTTGACGTTCTGTGGTCAACAGGGGGGGGGAGGTCAAACCCACCCTCCAACATCTGGGCATATTACCACTAGCCTCCACACCACTCCATCAGCCTCCAGCTGAGGCTTGTAGATGCCTCATCTAACCTCACTTATGTCACACATTAACCTACAATTTCTGTGATATTTAAACTCCTCATCACAGTGGCGTCTCACCAATATTAACTGTATTGGATTTTGTCCCGAAATAGCAATATGCTGACTGGACGTGTATGTATGTATGTATGTATGTATGTATGTATGTATGTATGTATGTATGTATGTATGTATGTATGTATGTATGTATGTATGTATGTATGTATGTATGCATGTATGTATGTATGTATGTATGTATGTATGTATGTATGTATGTATGTATGTATGTATGTATGTATGTATGTATGTATGTATGTATGTATGTATGTATGTATGCATGTATGCATGCATGCATGTATGTATGTACTCTCCTATATGTACTCACCTATATGTACTCACCTATATGTGCTTGCAGGATCGAGCATTGACTCTTGGATCCCGCCTTTCTAACTATCGGTTGTTTACAGCAATGACTCCTGTCCCATTTCCCTATCATACCTAGTTTTAAAAGTATGAATAGTATTTGCTTCCACAACCTGTTCCCCAAGTGCATTCCATTTTTCTACTACTCTCACGCTAAAAGAAAACTTCCTAACATCTCTGTGACTCATCTGAGTTTCCAGTTTCCACCCATGTCCCCTCGTTCTGTTATTATTACGTGTGAACATTTGATCTACTTCCACTTTGTCAATTCCCCTGAGTATTTTATATGTCCCTATCATATCTCCTCTCTCCCTTCTTTTCTCTAGTGTCGTAAGGTTCAGTTCCTTCAGCCGCTCTTCATATCCCATCCCTCGTAGCTCTGGGACAAGCCTCGTCGCAAACCTCTGAACCTTCTCCAGTTTCTTTATGTGTTTCTTCAGGTGGGGGCTCCATGATGGCGCGGCATACTCTAAGACGGGTCTCACGTAGGCAGTGTAAAGCGCCCTAAAAGCTTCCTCATTTAGGTTTCTGAATGAAGTTCTAATTTTCGCCAGTGTAGAGTACGCTGCTGTCGTTATCCTATTTATATGTGCCTCAGGAGTTAGATTAGGTGTCACATCCACTCCCAGGTCTCTTTCTCGAATCGTTACAGGTAGGCTGTTCCCCTTCATTGTGTACTGTCCCTTTGGTCTCCTGTCACCTGATCCCATTTCCATAACTTTACATTTACTGGTGTTAAACTCCAGTAGCCATTTCTCTGACCATCTCTGCAGCCTGTTTAAGTCCTCTTGGAGGATCCTACAATCCTCGTCTGTCACAACTCTTCTCATTAATTTTGCGTCATCTGCAAACATTGACATGTATGATTCCACTCCTGTAAACATATCATTTACGTAAATTAGAAAGAGGATTGGTCCCAGCACCGATCCTTGAGGTACTCCACTTGTTACTGTTCGCCAGTCCGACTTTTCGCCCCTTACCATTACCCTCTGGCTCCTTCCTGTTAGGTAGTTCTTCACCCATACTAGGGCCTTTCCGCTTACTCCTGCCTGCCTCTCAAGTTTATATAGCAGTCTCATGTGCGGTACCGTATCAAAGGCCTTTTGGCAGTCAAGAAATATGCAGTCTGCCCAGCCTTCTCTGTCCTGCCTTATCCTTGTTACTTTATCATAGAATTCTAAAAGGTTTGTTAGGCATGATTTCCCTGTCCAGAACCCATGTTGGTGCTTGTTTACAAACCCAATGCTCTCCAGGTGCTCAACAAGTCTTAGCCTAATTATTCTTTCAAGTATTTTGCAGGGGATGCTTGTCAGTGATACGGGTCTGTAGTTAAGTGCCTCCTCCCTATCCCCCTTTTTGAAAATCGGTACGACATTTGCCTCCTTCCAGCAACTGGGCAATTCTCCCGACATAAGTGACTCATTGAAGATCATTGCCAGAGGCACGCTGAGAGCCTGCGCTGCCTCTTTAAGTATCCACGGTGATACTTTGTCTAGCCCAACAGCTTTATTTGCATCCAGTGTTGTCAACTGTTTCATTACATCCTCTGCTGTCACCTCTATATCTGATAGTCTTTCATCTTGGGTAATCTCTTCTAACAATGGGAGCTGCTCAGGCTCGGTAGTGAACACTCCATGGAATTTTGCATTCAGTACCTCGCAGATTTCCTTGTCGCTTTCTGTATATGCCCCTTCTGTTTTCCTCAGTCTTGTCACTTGGTCATTTACCGACATCTTCCTTCTTATATGACTATGTAGTAATTTTGGTTGCTTTTTCGCTTTGACTGCAATATCGTTCTCATAATTTCTTTCCGACACTCGTCTTATGTTAATGTAATCATTCTTAGCTCTGTTACATCTAATCCTGTTGTCCTCTGTCCTTTGTCTTCTGTACTTCCTCCACTCCCTCCTGCTTCTCACCTTTGCTTCCTGACACTGTCTATTAAACCATGGGTTATTATATTCCCTCCTGCTTTTTCCCTTTATTGTTGGAATAAATCTATCTTCAGCCTCCTTGCATTTCAATATGACTTGGTTCATCATACCTTGCACTGTTTTTCCTCTAAGTTCTTCCTCCCACTGCACTTCTCCCAGGTAGTCCCTTATCCTTCTGTAGTCCCCTTTTCTGTAATCAAGTCTCCTTTCCCGGACCTCTTGTCCATTGATCACAATTTTAAGCTCCATCATGTAGTCAAAGGCTAGGACACAATGGTCACTAGCTCCTAGTGGTATTTCATGTTCCAACTGCTCGATGTCTTCTACATTCTGAGTGATAATGAGATCTAATAGGCTGGGCGTATCCCCTCCTCTTTCCCTAGTATCTTCTTTCACATGCTGTGTTAGGAAATTCCTGTCAATAACGTCTACCAGCTTCGCTCCCCAGGTCTCCTCCCCGCCATGGGGATTCCTCGTTTCCCAATCTATCTCTCCGTGATTTAGTTCCCTCATGACCAGCAGCTTCGCTCTCATTCTATGCGCTAAAGTTGCTGCCCTCTGCAGTTCATCCATACATGTCTTGTTGCTGTCCTCGTACTCCTGCCTGGGCCTTCTACTGTTTGGTGGGGGATTGTAGAGTATCAAGATTACAATCTTCTTCCCATCCACTGTCAGAGTTCCATGTATGAAGCTTGTGCTTTCATTGGTACCCGGATTTTCCAGCTCATCAAACTTCCATTTCCGCTTTATTAGTAGTGCCACTCCTCCTCCCTGTCTCTGTGTCCTTTCTTTTCTTATCACCTGGTACCCCTCTGGAAAGATTGCATCCGAGATCATGCCATTTATTTTAGTTTCCACTATTGCCACTATGTCTGGGTCTGCCTCACTAACTCTTTCTTTTATCTCTTCTGCTTTATTGGCTACCCCATCAGCATTGGAGTACCAAACCTTGAGACTCTTCTTGGAAACTCGGGTGTCAGAGTTCCCCCTTTCACCAGGGGTCTGGGGGGAACTGGGGGGTGTCTGGGGGGCAAGTGGGGGCTGTGGGGGTGAGTGGGGGGGGTGCTAGGGGGGTGCCTGGGAGTGCCTGGTAGGCAAATGGGGTCTGGGCATCTAGGGGGGGTAGGAAGGGCATAATGGGTCTGAAAGTTTGGGGTCTGAATAGCATAGGGGGGTTGAGAAATAGAGTGAGACTGAGAGTCAGATAGAGGTTGAGAGGTTGGGGGGAAGAGGGATACTGAGGTGAGATGAGAATGGAGCATGGGTGCTGGGAGTGGAAGAGAGGGTATATTAGTTAGGGGGGAATCGGGGGTAGGTGGGGGTTTTGGGGTAGAAGAGGGGAAGAGGGAGATGGGGGAAGGTGTTAGGGGGTCACAAGGTGAGGGGGTTAAATCTGGGCTGGAGGTGCATAGGAGGGGTGAGGGTTGGGTGGGGTTTGGGGGTGAGTGGAAGAGGGGTGCAGTGGAAGCTGGGATGGAGTAGATGGAATTGAAGTCAATGGGGTAGAAGGGGCAGGGGAGTGGGAAGGGGTATTTGGGGAGGGGGGATGGGAAGGTGGGTTTGGGGAGGGCATGGCTTGACCCACTGGGGTCGCTGACAAGTGTGATGTAGCAGGGGCAGGGGAATCGTTGTGGGGGTGCAAATGTGGAAGGGACAGGGGGGTTTTGGGAGGCTGAGGCAGGGGGGATGTATAGGAGGGCTGAGTTGGGGAGGATGCGACCTGGGAGGTGACCTGGGAGGTGACCTGGGAGGTGACCTGGGATGTGACCTGGGAGGTGAGACTACCTGAGAGGCTAGTACGTTGTCGTTGTTGCCATCTATTTTTGTGGGCTGTTTGCTCATCTTTCGTCATAAACCTCTCTATAAACACATTGTAATGGGTTTCACTTCCTCTGAGTAAATGCTTGCTCCTCATTATGTACTCCACTGCCTCCTCATTGGAGAATTGCACCAGAACAGGTCTATTCTTGGTACAATTGTAAGGTCCAACCCGTCGATTGATATCCACCTCGCGTTCTGCCATCTCTGCTCCAATACACCTCAATATCTCGTGCAATTCGTATTTTTCTGTTTCTATTCTCTCTTGTCTTGTTGGTGCCCTAGATTCGAATAATCCATGTATTATAATAGACCGTCTCCTCAGTAATTCATTGTCATGCTGGTAGCCTGTCCCCTGGGGATTCCCCATCCCAACCGCAGTCACTAACCCATCTCCCACTAATCCTCTATCCTTAGCCATGCTGCTAAACCTTCCTAATTCGTTTGTGATACGAGCACATTCCCTCTCCCAGTCCTCTCTTCCCTTCCTAATCTCTTCCTGAACATAGAGCATAAGTTCTTGTTTCTGCCTCTCTACCGCATCCTGTATTTGCTGAAATACCTCACTTTTAATCCCCTGGATTAGATCCTCCAACCAATCACTCCTTCTCTCTACAAATTTCCCTATTAATTTGTCTATAAATCTGTCCTCCTCCTCATCCCTGCTGGTGATTGACCTTGAACCCCTTCTAGTCATTGCAGTAACAATCTAGCCAAAAAGGCGCTCCTCAATACCTTGTATGTATGTATGTATGTATGTATGTATGTATGTATGTATGTATGTATGTATGTATGTATGTATGTATGCATGCATGTATGTATGTATGTATGTATGTATGTATGTATGTATGTATGTATGTATGTATGTATGTATGTATGTATGTATGTATGTATGTATGTATGTATGTATGAATATATGTATGTGTACTTACCTAATTGTGCTTCCAGGGTTGAGCTCTGGCTCTTTGGTCCCGCCTCTCAACTGTCAATCAACAGGTGTACATGTTCCTGAGCTTATTGGGCTCTATCATATCTACACTTGAAACTGTGTATACCTTGCCTTACCTTGAGGTAAGGCAAGGTATACATAGTTTCAAGTGTAGATATATATAGAGTCAACCTCCACCACATTACTTCCTAATGCATTCCATTTGTCAACCACTCTGACACTAAAAAAGTTCTTTCTAATATCTCTGTAGCTCATTTGGGCACTCAGTTGCCACCTTTGTCCCCTAGTGCGTGTGCCCCTTGTGTTAAATAGACTGTCTTTATCTACCCTATCAATTCCCTTGAGAATCTTGAATGTGGTGATCATGTCCCCCCTAACTCTTCTGTCTTCCAGCGAAGTGAGGTTTAATTCTCGTAGTCTCTCCTCGTAGCTCATACCTCTCAGCTAGGGTACTAGTCTGGTGGCAAACCTTTGAACCTTTTCCAGGTTGGTTTTATCTTTGACTAGATATGGGCACCATGCTGGGGCTGCATACTCCAGGATTGGCCTGACATATGTGGTATACAAAGTTCTGAATGATTCCTTACACAAGTTTCTGAATGCCGTTCTTATGTTGGCCAGCCTGGCATATGCCGCTGATGTTGTCCCCTTGATATGGGCTGCAGGAGATAGGTCTGGCATGATATCAACCCCAAGTCTTTTTTCTTTCTCTGACTCTTGAAGTATTTCATCTCCCAGATGATACCTTGTATCTGGCCTCCTGCTCCCTACACCTATCTTCATTACATTACATTTGCTTGGGTTAAACTCTAACGACCATTTGTTTGACCATTCCTTCAGCTTGTCTAGGTCTTCTTGAAGCCTCAAGCAGTCCTCGTCTGTCTTAATCCCTCTCATAATTTTGGCATCGTCCGCAAACTTTGAGAGAAATGAATCTATACTCACCGGGAGATCATTTACATATATCAGAAACAAGATAGGACCGAGTACAGAGCCCTGTGGGACTCTACTGGTGACTTCACGACAATCTGAGGTCTCACCCCCTCACCGTAACTCTCTGCTTCATATTGCTCAGGTACTCCCTTATCCACTGGAGCACCTTACCAGCTTCACCTGCCTGTCTCTCCAGCTTATGTACCAGCCTGTACTGTGTACTCACCTAGTTGTACTTACCTAGTTGTGATTGCGGGGGTTGAGCTTTAGCTCTTTGGTCCCGCCTCTCAACCGTTATTCAACAGGTGTACAGGTTCCTGAGCCTGTTGGGCTCTATAATATAAACACTTGAAACTGTGTATGGAGTCAGCCTCCACCACATCACTCCCTAATGCATTCCATTTGTCAACCACTCTGACACTAAAAAAGTTCTTTCTAATATCTCTGTGGCTCATTTGGGCACTCAGTTGCCACCTCTGTCCCCTTGTACGTGTTCCCCTTGTGTTAATAGCCTGTCTTTATCTACCCTATCAATTCCCTTCAGAATCTTAATGTGTGAATGTGTGTGTGTGTGTGTGTGTGTGTGCGTGTGTGTGTGTGTGTGTGTGTGTGTGTGTGTGTGTGTGTGTGTGTGTGTGTGTGTACTCACCTATTCACCTATTTGTGCTTGCAGGATCGAGCATTGACTCTTGGATCCCGCCTTTCCAGCTATCGGTTGTTTACAGCAATGACTCCTGTCCCATTTCCCTATCATACCTAGTTTTAAAAGTATGAATAGTATTTGCTTCCACAACCTGTTCCCCAAGTGCATTCCATTTTTCCACTACTCGCACGCTAAAAGAAAACTTCCTAACATCTCTGTGACTCATCTGAGTTTCCAGTTTCCACCCATGTCTCCTCGTTCTGTTATTATTACGTGTGAACATTTCATCTATTTCCACTTTGTCAATTCCCCTGAGTATTTTATATGTCCCTATCATATCTCCTCTCTCCCTTCTTTTCTCTATTGTCGTAAGGTTCAGTTCCTTCAGACGCTCTTCATATTTCATCCCTCGTAACTCTGGGACAACCCTTGTCGCAAACCTCTGAACCTTCTCCAGTTTCTTTATGTGTTTCTTCAGGTGGGGGCTCCATGATGGCGCGGCATACTCTAAGACGGGTCTCACGTACGCAGTGTAAAGCGCCCTAAAAGCCTCCTCATTTAGGTTTCTGAATGAAGTTCTAATTATCGCCAGTGTAGAGTACGCTGCTGTCATTATCCTATTTATATGTGCCTCAGGAGTTAGATTAGGTGTCACATCCACTCCCAGGTCTCTTTCTCGAATCGTTACAGGTAGGCTGTTCCCCCTTCAGCCAGCAACCAGGAGACCCCCTTTGGTCTCCTGTCACCTGATCCCATTTCCATAAATTTACATTTACTGGTGTTAAACTCCAGTAGCCATTTCCCTGACAATCTCTGCAACCTGTTTAAGTCCTCTTGGAGGATCCTACAATCCTCGTCTGTCACAGCTCTTCTCATTAATTTTGCGTCATCCGCAAACATTGACATGTATGATTCCACTCCTGTAAACATATCATTTACGTAAATTAGAAAGAGGATTGGACCCAGCACCGGTCCTTGAGGTACTCCACTTGTTACTGTTCGCCAGTCCGGCTTCTCGCCCCTTACCATTACCCTCTGGCTCCTTCCTGTTAGGTAGTTCTTCACCCATACTAGGGCCTTTCCGCTTACTCCTGCCTGCCTCTCAAGTTAGTATAGCAGTCTCATGTGTGGTACTGTATCAAAGGCCTTTTGGCAGTCAAGAAATATGCAGTCTGCCCAGCCTTCTCTGTCTTGCCTTATCCTTGTTACTTTATCATAGAATTCTAAAGGTTTGTTAGGCATGATTTTGCTGTCCAGAACCCATGTTGGTGCTTGTTTACAAACCCAATGCTCTCCAGGTGCTCAACAAGTCTTAGCCTAATTATTCTTTCAAGTATTTTGCAGGGGAAGCTTGTCAGTGATACGGGTCTGTAGTTAAGTGCCTCCTCCCTATCACCTTTTTTGAAAATCGGTACGACATTTGCCTCCTTCCAGCAACTGGGCAATTCTCCCGACATAAGTGACTCATTAAAGATTGTTGCCAGAGGCACGCTGAGAGCCTGCGCTGCCTCTTTAAATATCCACGGTGATACTTTGTCTGTTGCAACAGCTTTATTTGCATCCAGTGTTGTCAACTGTTTCATTACCTCCTCTGCTGTCACCTCTATATCTGATAGTCTTTCATCTTGGGTAATCGCTTCTAACAATGGGAGCTGCTCAGGCTCGGTTGTGAACACTCCATGGAATTTTGCTTTCAGTACCTCGCAGATTTCCTTGTCCTTTCTGTATATGCCCCTTCTGTTTTCCTCAGTCTTGTCACTTGGTCATTTACCGACATCTTCCTTCTTATATGGCTATGTTGTAATTTAGGTTGCTTTTTCGCTTTGACTGCAATATCATTCTCATAATTTCTTTCCGACACTCGTCTTACGTTAATGTAATCATTCCTAGCTCTGTTACATCTAATCCTGTTGTCCTCTGTCCTTTGTCTTCTGTACTTCCTCCACTCCCTCCTGCTTCTCACCTTTGCTTCCTGACACTGTCTATTAAACCATGGGTTATTATATTCCCTCCTGCTTTTTTCCTTTATTGTTGGAATAAATCTCTCTTCACCCTCCTTGCATTTCAATATGACTTGGTTCATCATACCTTGCACTGTTTTTCCTATAAGTTCTTCCTCCCACTGCACTTCTCCCAGGTAGTCCCTTATCCTTCTGTAGTCCCCTTTTCTGTAATCAAATCTCCTTTCCCGGACCTCTTGTCCTTTGGTCACAATTTTAAGCTCCATCATGTAGTCACAGACTAGGACACAATGGTCACTAGCTCCTAGTGGTATTTCATGTTCCAACTGCTCGATGTCTTGTACATTCTGGGTGAAAATGAGATCTAATAGGTTGGGCGTATCCCCTCCTCTTTCCCTGGTATCTTCTTTCACATGCTGTGTTAGGAAATTCCTGTCAATAACGTCTACCTCCTTCGTTCCCCAGGTCTCCTCCCGGCCATGGGGATTCCTCGTGTCTCAATCTATCTCTCCGTGATTTAGGTCCCCCATGACCAGTAGCTTTGCTCTCATTCTATGCGCTATAGTTGCTGCCCTCTTCAGTTCATCTATATATGTCTTGTTGCTGTCCTCGTACTCCTGCCTGGGCCTTCTACTGTTTGGTGGGGGATTGTAGAGTATCAAGATTACAATCTTCTTCCCATCCACTGTCAGAGTTCCAAGTATGAAGCTCGTGCTTTCATTGGTACCCGGATTTTCCAGCTCATCAAACTTCCATTTCTGCTTTATTAGGAGTGCCACTCCTCCTCCCTGTCTCTTTGTCCTTTCTTTTCTTATCACCTGGTACCCCTCTGGAAAGATAGCATCCGAGATCATGCCATTTATTTTAGTTTCCACTATTGCCACTATGTCTGGGTCTTCCTCACTAACTCTTTTTTTTATCTCTTCTGCTTTATTGGCTACCCCATCAGCATTGGTGTACCAAACCTTGAGACTCCTCTTGGAAACTCGGGTGTCAGAGTTCCCCCTTTCACCGGGGGTCTGGGAGGCGAGTGGGGGCTGTGGGGGTGAATGGGGGGGTGCTAGGGGGGTGCCTGGGAGTGCCTGGTAGGCTAATAGGGTCTGGGCATCTAGGTGGGTAGGAAGGGCATAATGGGTCTGAAAGTTAGGGGTCTGAATATCATAGGGGGGTTGAGAAATAGAGTGAGACTGAGAGTCAGATAGAGGTTGAGAGGTTGGGGGGAGAGGGATATTGAGGGCAGAGGGCTGAGAGGAGAATGGAGCATGGGTGCTGGGAGTGGAAGAGAGGGTGTATTAGTTAGGGGGGAATCGGGGGTAGGTGGGGGCTTTGGGGTAGAAGAGGGGAAGAGGGAGATGGGGGAAGGTGTTAGGGGGTCACAAGGTGAGGGGGTTAAATGTGGGCTGGAGGTGCATAGGAGGGGTGAGGGTTGGGTGGGGTTTGGGGGTGAGTGGAAAAGGAGTGCAGTGGAAGCTGGGATGGAGTAGATGGAATTGAAGTCAATGACTAATATATATATATATATATATATATATATATATATATATATATATATATATATATATATATATATATATATATATATATATATATATATATATATATATATATATATATATATATATATTAGTATATTTTGGTAGCAGTCTTTCCTGTAGACATATATTATTAAATATGACCGAAAAAGTAAGCTTAATAATTCTAACACGAATTTTCTCAATCTTTCGTACATTTCGCTTCATTGTTGGAGGTAAATCAAAAATCAATTCTCCAAAATTCATTTTTATTTCTAGTCTGACGCGACACGAGCGCGTTTCGTAAAACTTATTACATTTTCAAAGATTTTAGTTCACAAATACACAACTGAATAGAACTTACGCATCTCCGATTTTATATCTACATTTGAGTGAGGTGGAAGGGGTGATGTGGCATTAACACAAGACAGAACAAGATGTGGTATTAATAGGGTATTAATTTCATCAACACAAGACAGAACAAGAGTATTAATAGGGTATTAATTTCATCAACACAAGACAGAACACGAAACAATGGATATTGAATAGAAGTGTTTGTAGAAAGCCTATTGGTCCATATTTCTTGATGCTTCTATATTGGAGCGGAGTCTACAATCACTTCCATTCAATACCCATTGTTTCGTGTTCTGTCTTGTGTTGATGAATTTAATACCCTATTAATACCACCTCACCCCATCCACCTCACTCAAATGTAGATATAAACAAATCGAAGATGTGTAAGTTTTATTCAGTTGTGTATGTGTAAACTAAATTCTTTGAAAATGTAATAAGTTTTACGAAACGCGCTCAAGTGTCGCTTCAGACTAGAAATAAAAATGAATTTTGGAGAATTGATTTTTGAATTACCACCAACAGTGAAAAGAAATGTACGAAAGATCGAGAAAATTCGTGTTAGAATTATTAATCTTACTTTTTCGGTCATATTTAATAATATATGTCTACAGGAAAGACTGCTACCAAAATATACTAATATATATATATATATATATATATATATATATATATATATATATATATATATATATATATATATATATATATATATATAATATTTCACTATGTGGATCCAATATAGTTTTCTTTAGTAAACTTATTATCGATATTAATACTGTGTTTGAGTGAGCCTTCATCTATAGGGCTATCTGAGTAAATCATTTGTATCGCTAAACTTTGCACCTGACATTGAGTCCTTGGTTTGTGACAATGAATAAGATCACTGAGAAGGGTTGTTGGGATACAAATACAAACACACAGCTGGCGACATTGATTGAATGACAGAGTAAGAAGTTTAGAATTTACCTGTGTATTTTTTCCAGTATCACGGCGGGGATGTTCAGCCGAGAGTAACAGAGGTGAGGTTGGATTCCCCACTCGCCAGGGGTGCAATTCAAGGCCCGCCCTTGGTAGACTGATGGGCCCCCAGGGTGAGCAGTGACGCCCAGGTACAGTGGGGGGAAGGGAGCGGGGGCGAAGACCCGCGGGAATAACCCTAACTACATAAGGAAGGAAAGGGGTGAACCGTAACAATACCAGCAGCACTAGCTCATTTATCTACTAACTCATTAGCAACCTTTCTTGGATCTGAGTGAGCTATGAATTTGGTCTTACAACCCCCGATTTTAGGGTTCTTAGTATTACTAATGAACTGAGCCAGGTTTTGCCAGTATCTGTCCCGCACCTCCTTCCCCACCTGACTGCATTCCCTAGGCATTTCCAACAGTGTATTTTTCTCTTCATCCCTCATTCCATTTTATAACCTTTTTTTGTGTGCACTCCGTAGCATTCTCTCCCATCCCTTAACTTACTGATCATTGGAATATTTAAATTTCTTAGGTCATGCATCTTGCTTCCCCTGCCCCCGTTATTTTACCTCTGTACTAATTTCTCTATGTTCTCGGCCATGTCCTCGTAAAAGCTATCAACGCAGAGCGGCGTGTATTGTTGATACCACTCCCATATTCTGAGTAAAATATTTTTTTTTCTTTATTATTATTTAGTCTTTTCCTTTGAAAGTGGAATTGTTTTTTCTCCAGTGGCAATCCAACGTTTAAAGCAAAGAGGTCACGAAGTAGATCCCGAATAATCCAAGTCTCCCTATAATCCCCTGAGAGTTTAAAATGCAGGCATAGTCAAGTCGTTCTCTCCTGATGTGAGTTGGTTCATTGTTTCCCAAGAGACAGGTATCTGGATGATCTTATAGAAACTGTAACCCATTGACCCCATTAGTATTAATACTACCCACTGTCCCAAGGCTTGTGTGCCGAGCATTAAGGTCCCCAACGACCATTGAAGGATTAGTATATATGCAGTCAGGTAGATAGTGAGCGTCGAAGCAGTTCCTGGATACTTACAAATTAGTTACAATAAATTCCCATTCCCTTAATGATAATTTAACACAGACACTCTCCATACCTTGCGTTTTTGACAGTGGTTCTACTAATTCGGTTGGTATGGTGTTCTTAACATAAATCGATGTTCCTCTTATGTTACTTGCGGCGAAAAGGTGAAACCCTTCATAGCAATTTAATTTCAATAAGACTTCATTCCTATCCCCTGTCTCCTGGAGAGCTACAACATCAATATAATTTTTCATCACATAACAATGAACATCTGTAACCCTGTTTCTTAAACCATTAACATTCCATGACAACATTTTCAGTCTAGGGCGATCTATTATTAAACAATTCACTTCTATATCATCCCCAAAAAGTTCATTAAATGATAGCAATACTTTGTATAATATTTCCAACCGCCTCCCAATTTCACTCGCAAAAGCAACATTGCTTTTCTCGAGAGATTCTTTCAGTCTTTTATGTCCATTATTGGCACAACTGATTCCTTCATTGTATGTTTAATTATAGATTTCTTCCTTTCACTACGACTACCATCATTTACACACACTTCACTTTCCTTCATTTTATCACTCATTGTTTCATTATTGTCCTCAACCACTATTTCCTTCCCTGTTTTGTGACTTTCCTTTACCTTCACCTGAATGTTTAATTTTGCCTCATTAGACTCGATTTTCTGCCCAAGATTTCGGAGGAACTCACAAACTTTCCTCATTTCAGCCCACACCTCCTTGACCATACCATTATGGCCATCTTCCTGAGCCACAGTAACCACTTCTCTCTCCGTTACACTGTCACTGCCAGAGTCCTGAGTGTTGGCGTGGCTGCTTGATGCTTGAGCCTGACGAAGTAAAGTTCACTTCTTTACCCACGCATTCGACCGACTCACTGGCGCTGTTTGGTGCTGGCTTTTCTACTGTGCTCCCGGTGTCTGGGTAAGAGCTCTTGCCTTCTCTGTAACATTCACCGGCCGGGGAACATCCATACTCTGCCTCTTGCTACACACAGCCGAGCTGGCATTGTGAACACCTCCACATTTGCAGCATTTGGTAACTATTTTCTCACCCAGCTTAAGTTTGTTTCTACACACACATTAGAAAGGTGAGACTTTCCGCAGAAACGACATCATGGATCATGTTGACAGCTCCAGGATTTATGTCCCCATCTGCAGCATTTCAGACATATTATGTGCTGTTCCACATACTTTGCTACATGCCTGTAGCCAGCTCTGGTGATGAACACTCTCTCGGGAACTTCACCTCCCACTAGAGCCACAACTTGATTCCTAGCTTCATCTTTAATAAGGTGACGCTTGGCCCACACAAATCGTTGGTCGTCGAGGATTAATTCGGGGTATAGTATATGAGAGTATTTGT
The DNA here is from genome assembly GCF_040958095.1 of Procambarus clarkii. Lineage (NCBI taxonomy): Eukaryota > Metazoa > Arthropoda > Malacostraca > Decapoda > Cambaridae > Procambarus > Procambarus clarkii. The sequence goes on from NW_027189167.1 coordinate 574,554, forward strand.
AGATATTCACTTTCGTCCATTTCTCGTTCTCCTCTGGTATTTTCATGACAATTCCACTATATCTTTGCTAAGTCAGAAACATATCTGCCTCCATAAAACTTACCGTTATGTAAGGTCTGTTCACACCTTCCTTCTGCAGTGGCTCGAATTTGCGGTGCTCTCTTCCCAGGTTGACTGCCCACAGTAGCTTCTGGTGGTAGGCCAGCGTGCATAAAGTAGGGAAGAAAAGCCTCCACCTCCACTTACCATCACCTTCTTCACAATGTTCTGTCCTTTTATTGACACCAGTTTGATCAGTCTCTGGGGTTGTTTTTCATTCTCTTGTCGTTTCCGGTAGGTACACTATCACTGTCAACACTACGCCTTACATCCTGTCTTCTCCGTTTCCTTTGTTACCTGGTCAACACTTCCTGAAAATAACTCTCCTCTACTGACTGGCTGCTTTTCGAGTCTGTGGCCATGTCAATATTGCCGTGGGGAGTAGCCAGTTCCAGTGTTGTCCGATCCCCCATCTCAGTACCCAACATGGGGGCAAGATGTGTAGAATGCGATTGGTATTATTCAGTCTCCTTGTATGTTGACTGAGCTAAACTCCAATACTGATAGAGTGGTTTTTCCTGGGGAACTAAGATGAAAGATTTTGGAACAGCTGCATGTAGGCCATAATGGCATGAATGCTTTGAAAGCAGAAGCTAGAAGTTGGGTTTGGTGTCCAAAAATGGACCAGAATATTGCTGAAGTAACTAATTATTTACACATTTGCTTTAAGAAATAACAGAAATCCCAAGCCCTAGTACTTTCCTGGCCATGCACTGGGAAACCCCTGGTCTAGACTTCATATATATTATGCTGGACCTATGGATAATAAATATTACCTGGTGGTGGTGGATTCATACACAAAATTTCTGGATGTTCATGTGTGTAATTCCACCACATCATTTGTAACTTGTGAACTGCTAAGGAAAACATTTTGTAATTTTAGATTGCCAGATTTGGTGGTGTCAGGTACTGCTCTTTATTTTGTTTCTGGGGAAATGGAGATTTTTTTTTAAATAATTGTATTAAACATGTAACACATGCCCAGTATAATTCTTTTTGAAATGGTCTGGTTGGGAGAGCTGTGAGATCCTTGAAAGAAGGGTTAAAGCGGTTTACAGAAGGTACTATTAAATTAATACAAAGCTTTGTAGATTTTTGTATAATCAAAGAAAAACTTCATTCTACCACGGGTAAATCTCCTTCTGAATTACAGTTTAATTGACACTTTAAAGTGCACATAGAAGTAGTAAAGACTTTCCTGATAAAGAGAAATTGGTAAATAGCTTGGCCAATCAGTTGGCTCAGGGAGAGGATTGTTGTTTAACGAGGGGGATGCGGTATACGCAAGGAGTTTTGGAATGGGTAAGCCTTGGGTAGAAGGGAAAATTAGGGAAGTCTTGGGCCACAGGAATTTCACAGTGTAAGTGCAGAGTTTTGGGGACATTAATTGGAAAAGACATGCAGATCAACTCATGCCAAAGTTCACAGGGAATTTTATAGACTTTTCAGGTGAGGGTGAGGCAACTAGTGATACCCATCCTAATAAGGAAGGGGCAGCACCTGTTGGAGACAGGGAAGCAGATCAAGGGGCAGCAGAGGGTATGGGGATACAGTTAACCCTATGGACTCTACAGTTAGTAATTCAGAAGAAGGTTCCCCAGAAGTAACAGGTCTGAAGCCCCAGTTGACAAAATCAGGAAAAGTCATACGACCGCCTGATAGACTTAACCTGTAGGGGTTATCTTGAGAGGTTATCTTGAGATGATTTCGGGGCTTTTTAGTGTCCCCGCGGCCCGGTCCTCGACCAGGCCTCCACCCCCAGGAAGCAGCCCGTGACAGCTGACTAACACCCAGGTACCTATTTTACTGCTAGGTAACAGGGGCAAAGGGTGAAAGAAACTCTGCCCTTTGTTTCTCGCCGGCGCCTGGGATCGAACCCAGGACCACAGGATCACAAGCCCAGCGTGCTGTCCGCTCGGCCGACCGGCTCCCCGGGGTAGACCGGGGTAGAGTATAATTAAAAGGAGAGGAATGTTAGGATTATGTATTTTGTAGGATTAAGTACTACAGAGGTTAGGCATAGCATGTTTTGAGATGATACTCTTTTGTTTATAAGCATTGCAAATAGTAAGTTATGTAACGTTGTTACGGACCCGGATCCAGCGTCCGAGCACGGAGCAGTGACGACCGCGCCATCTGTGGGTCAGCTCCCGAAACCCCCTCCAAATGGACGACGACACCTGGCGAGGACGGGATGTACTGGCCTCGAGGGCCAGTTTCCAGTCCTGTTCAGCGCTCAACACAGCCGCTGCTGACCTCTGGTGAGGTGGTGCTCAGACACCAGCGCCATCTATGGAGTGGATACGTCGGGCGTTTGTGTCTGAGCCTGTAAGTGGGGTGCTTTAGTGTGTCCCTGTTATTGATGACGTGTCTGCTTACAGAGTCGACCTGGGACTGCTGTGATGGAAGTTGAGTCAGTCTACCCGAGGCAGCCGTCTCCATACATTGTGCTTTGCTGCAGCAGCTGTGAAGTCGTCCCCCGGAAGAACACTGTGGTGTTACCCTGTCAGTGGAGTGGCAGTAGAAGGATTACCCGGGACCGACTGCTGGAGTCGATTATCCACTGGGGTACTGAGGACAGGAGAGTGATTTGTGGTATCACACGAGGCTCCTGACTAGGGCGCTACCCTAGTATCGCTCGTGGGGTGGCCTGACCAGCCTTGCTGATCCGGAACCTGCCAGCAGACCTGCTGGACTTGTGGTTGACGGCCTCCACGGCGGTGCCCCCAGTGGAACTGTGTTTTGGCTGGCCTGTGTTTGGGGTAGACTCAGCTTGGTTGAAGGATTCGTCAAGAGACCACGAAAGCACCGAGGACTCGGCACCGAGAGTCTGCATCCAGAGTCTTCAGCAGAAGACGATTGTGTATTTCCCCTGTACAGTGTTAATATCCCCTCCCCCTGTGCACTCTTTTATATATTATTTATTTGGTGATGGTAATAATTATAGTCTTAAGTTCTTAACTTTCTTTCCCTTCCCCCTTTAAGTTTCTTGCGTCACGGATCACATCCCTTGAAAGCCACTACTGGCTTGGGGTCGGATACAACTTCCTCTAACAACATCAGAGTAAGAACCCCGTTGCGTCCCGAGAGGGCCGTAACATAATTGTCTGTGACGTCATTGCTTGTTGTTATTACAATAAAGCATGAAGGGAACACGTTTATTTCTCTTCCGGACTAAACGTAACATTTACCATTAGAGAGGTGAGACTGACGCTGGCAAAACATGTCATTTAATGAAGATGATGCTAAAAAATTTAAAAACAAGTCTATTATAAGCTAATTTAACCATAAAGTTACAGAAATATACATGCAACCAACCAATTTTACATTTTTATTTCATGCCGACTAATTGATGCTTGTTACTATTAGCTGAGCGACCAGCCGGTGTTCCTTAACGTTATTGTTTACAAATATAGCAACTTGTAAATGTTACTATTTGCTATCTACTTACCGGCAAATAGTTGCAACATCAGGTCCTTTACTGGTTCTTCTGTCTTACTGATGGGGTCGTCACTTGGCTGTGAGGTCGTGTCACTTGGCTGCGACGTGGTGTTTGTTGAGGACCCATTGACAGGAAGGAGAAGATCAATTGCTGTTTTATCTGGCAAGAAAATTCTGTCTCACAACACATACTGAATAATATTAACAAAATTGTAAAATTTAAGTATCAAAATTTATAATATCATGTGTAATATTATATGTTAAAAATAATTGCAGATCAAAATGCATGTTATCAATGATTTACAGATTACCATATGAAAATTACCAATCTCTTTGTTACCCACTAGTTTGGTGAATATCTCTTGGAACAATACCCTTACATTTCTATATGATTTTGCTCATTGCTAAAGATAAGAACTTAAAAAATAGGTTATATTAAGAAGTAGTATTGGGTGACCTGGCTGCTAATATGTGTAATCTATATAAATAAAAATGGAAATGTTCGTTTGTTCAAAATCGCTAATCTCCGAAAGTTCTTCACCGATTGCTTAGAAATTTTCACACAACGTTCCGTTCGCATCCTAGCAGGTTTTTATATACATACTTTATAAATGTCACGTCTGTGACGGTAAAAAACATGCTTTTTTCTGAAAGACTGTGTTTTTCATGTGAGGAAAATCTTCGAAACCTCTTTACCGATTGCTTTGAAATTTTGACACAACGTTGCATTCGAATAAACACGTCTTTTTATATATCTACTATATACATGCCTCGCCTGTGACAGGAAAAACAGTTTTTTTTTTAAACAGCGCCATCTGTTGGATGTAAGAGCAACACACGCTGTAATCTTCGAAAGTTCATCACCGATTGCTTTGAAATTTTGACACAACGTTGCGTTCGAATAGGAGCGTGGTTTTATATACCTACAATATAGATGCCACCCCTGTAACAGGTAAAAAAACATGCGTTTTTGAAAAACAGCGCCATCTGTTGCACATAATAGCAACATGCACACTAAACTGAATATGTCACGAATTCCACTTCAATGTTTCTGATTGCATTGATAAATTTTATTTTCATAGATTTCGATTTATTATATTTTTCATTAATTATTTTGTGATATTGATTTGGAATTGAGCTGTGTTTTTTATCATGCCGTTCATTTCGTAAATATAAGTATGGATACCACACCTGTGACAGGTAAATCTATGCTTTTCTTGAAAAACAGCGCCATCTGTTGCATGTAGGAGCGACACACATACTACACTAAATATCTTTAATTCCATTTCAATGTTTCTGATTGCATTCATAAATTGATTTTTCAAAGATTTTGATTTATTTTCATCTTGATTTAATTATTTTGTGTGAATTGAATTGGAATTGAGCTGTGTTGTTTACCATACATTTCATTTCTATGAAAATTAAATTTATCAGTGCAATCAGACACATTGAAATAGAATTGAAACATATTTAGTATAGCATGTCTGTTGTTCTTACATGCACCAGATGGTGATTCTTTTCAAGAAAAGCAAAGTTTTACCTGTTACAGGTGTGGCATCTATACTTATACCTACAAAATGAACGGTATGGTAAACAACACAGCTGAATTCCAACACAATGTCACACAAAATAATTCAATAAAAAATAAAATAAATCGAAATCTATAAAAATAAAATTTATCAATGCAATCGGAAACATTGAAATGGAATTGTAACATATTTAGTATTGCGAATGTTACTCCTACGTGCAACAGATGGCGCTGTTTAAAGAAAACATGTTTTTAGTTATCACAGATGAGGCATGAGCAACGTAGAAGGTATATAAAAACATTCGCCTATTCAAATGCAACGTTGAGTCAAAATTTCAAAGCCGTCGGTAAAGAGGTTTCGAAGATTTCCCCTCACATGAAAAACACAGTTTTTCCAAAAAAGCATGTGTTTTCCCGTCACAGACGTGACACCTATATAGCATGTATATAAAAACGTGCTCGGATGCAAATGGAATGTGTGAAAATTTCACAGAATTTCGGTGAAAGAACTTTCGGAGATTAGCGATTTTGAACAAATTAACATTTCCATTTATATATATATATATATATATATATATATATATATATATATATATATATATATATATATATATATATATATATATATATATGTCGTACCTAGTAGCCAGAACGCACTTGTCAGCCTACTATGCATGGCCCGATTTGCCTAATAAGCCAAGTTTTCCTGAAATAATATATTTTCTTTAATTTTTTTCTTGTGAAATGATAAAGCTACCCATTTCATTATGTATGAGGTCAATTTTTTTTTATTGGAGTTAAAATTAACGTAGATATATGACCGAACCTAACCAACCCTACCTAACCTAACCTAACCTATCTTTATAGGTTAGGTTAGGTTAGGTAGCCAAAAAAGTTAAGTTAGGTTAGGTTAGGTAGGTTAGGTAGTCGAAAAACAATTAATTCATGAAAACTTGGCTTATTAGGCAAATCGGGCCTTGCATAGTAGGCCGAGAAGTGCGTTCTGGCTACTAGGTACGACATATATATATATATATATATATATATATATATATATATATATATATATATAAATGGAAATGCTAATTTGTTCAAAATCGCTAATCTCCGAAAGTTCTTTCGGAGATTAGAAGTATATATATATATATATATATATATATATATATATATATATATATATATATATATATATATATATATATATATAGATGTGGAGCAGTAATATAATGCGAGGAGGAGAGTTCTGTCTAGAAGACTTAAGAGCCATCAGTGACAGGGGGAAGGGAAATAGTTTTATAATTTAGGAATACTGGAAGTAGGGCTGTGAAGGTGGTGGTGAAGGTGCTGGTGAAGATGGTGGGGAGATGGGAATGGTGGGGAGGACGAGGGGACGGTGAAGTGGGGAATAGTTGCTAGGCCGAGGAGATGGGTGAGGGGGGAATGGTAGGGAGGACTAGGAAAGTTGCTGTGGCTCAGGAACGCACATGCGTTCTTGAGCCACAGCAACGCGTGGCCGGGTACTGCTAGTATCATCATAAATTGTGATATGGAGCAGCAGTATTTACAATAAACTTCACCGTTTATTGACTGAATGAGCGATTTATTTGATTGTTTTTTAGGGTTTTCAGGTGTGAATGATAAAATGTATCGAAGGATATAACAGCAAATAACCCCAATGACGGAAGCTGGAAATGCCTGCTCCAACTCTGATGTGTTGGACAGTGTGGTAAACAATGTAGATCCACGTGCATGTGTGTATGGACAACCCGTCCTCAGACTAAATCCATTCCATCCAGCGGTCCATCCCAAAGACGCATTCGTCAATTTTAACATGCTGTTCATTCAAAACTGAAACTTTCTCAAATATAAATAAACATTGATATATATTAGCACACTGTTCATATTTACGCATTTCTTAGGTTAGGTTAGCTGTTTATGTTCTATTTTCGATTATTTGTATTTGTAGTATGTAGGTGAAGCATTTACAGCATTGTGGTTTTAACTAAAGTCGTCAGCAAAGCACTTGAGTTGCTCCTGAGCTACCGTGCAGTGAGGACGTGTCGCCTGCTGCTCCGGTGGTTTGCGTCGGTTCTCACTACGTGAAGAGAGCCATGGGGAAGGCTCAGCGCAAGAGGGAATGGAAGCAGCTTTCGGACGAGGAAGGACGGTGGACCGATGTGCAGCAGGCCCCAAAGAAAACTGCTATCGAGGCTTTACCACTTGCTTCTACCAGCAAGTCAGCGGACGTAATGGACCTAGAGAGGACAGCGTCAGTCACACACCAGCCAGTGTCAGTCAATGCTTCTCTGTCCGCAACGCTGCCGCGGGACGGCAGTATGAGTCAGGAGAGGACACCACCGGTTTCACGCCAGCCAATGTCGGCCATTGTTCCTCTCTCCACAGCCCAGCCGCAGGACAGCAGTATGGGACAGGGGAGGACACCACCAGTCTCACACCAGACTTCACCAGCCTCTGCACTTCTTCCGAAATTCAAGATAATGCAGACCGACCACTTTCCTACAGCATATGGAGTAGTAACGGCGATGGAAAAAGAACAACCAGAGCTCAAACTTTCCATTACAGTCAACCTGAAGGGAGAAATAATACTGACACCTCAAGACCAACAGACTGCACATTACTTAGAGAAGGTAAGAGTCCTGCAGGGGAAACCTGTGTGCTTGGTAAAGCTGGACCCTTCAGAACGACGCACACGAGTCGTGCTTTTGGGATACCCAATCGACTTTCCCCTGGATCCAGTGCTAGAACACAAGCAAGTCCTGAGTGCGGAACGTTTCCACACAAAAGTAGACAAGGCAGCGACGCGTCAGGTTCTGGTGACCGTCATGGGACATGTGCCGGAAACTTTCGGTCTTGGAAATTGGGGGACATACCGGCAGAGGCCATACGTCCCGGAACCCCTACGCTGCTTCAGGTGTCAGAAATACGGCCACCATCAGTCACGCTGCACAGGACAGGAGAGGTGCGGAGTGTGCAGCCTGAGACATCCCACCAAAGACTGTATTGCCAAGCACATGGCAAACCAGATCACTACAGCCAAATGTCCAAATTGTGGAGGCAAACATCATGCCTGGAGCACAACCTGCTCTGCACGGAAACAAAAAGTGCAGACAGCTCAGGCCAGGATCAACACACTGCCCAGCGATACATACCCCAACACCAACGTCTGGAACACTCGTGCACAGCCACAACAGCCACCCGCTCTCTCGGAGCAAAATTTCCCGAATCTGTCACTTCCGAATCAGACATTACACGAAAGTGTTGCAGAAGTCCAGCAAATGCAAAAGAGCAGAAAACACTTACTTTCGGAATCTACTCCCCACCTATACAGTTTTACCGAGGTCCAGCTGAAAACCATCGTGAAGATCATGGCAGAGACCATTATCAATTGCCTACAGATGACGCAGAACGCCTCACAACAACAGACTCAAGACATCACTTGTGTGATAATGGACAAGATCGTTCAGCAGACCACAGTTACACGAGAAATAGACAGTCTCCGACAGGATGAAGCACAAGAGGACAAACAACGCAACTTGGACATACTGACTACCGACAACAGTCGGCTAATCAAGACACCGGAACATCGACATTCACAAACGCAACTGCAAGACGCTGTGACCACCCACGGTCAACAGAATCTTCCAACACAGGAGACAGACAACAACAGCCAATGCAGTCTGATCTGCAGCAACGCCAACAAAGACGTATTGAACAGCAGAGATGCGCAGGTTCCGCCAACACAAGAAACGGCCGCGAGCAATCAATGCAGTCCGACTTGCAGCAATACCAACAACAAAGTGATGGACCACAGTTCTGCACAGATTCCAACAATGCCGGGGTTGACCACGGACAATCAATGCAGTCCGACCTGCTGCACTTCCAACAACATAGCGATGGACCACAGTTATGCACAGATTCCAACAACGTCGGGGATGACCACGAACTGTCAATGCAGTCCGATTTGCAGCGACACGACTTGCGAGGCGGAGAATATAGAGGTCGATTCCGAGGAGGAGTTCTAGTAGAACAAGCAACACCAACCGAACCCGTCGTCTGGCCATTACGAATTCTGCAGTGGTAGATTCAAGGTCTTGGAAATAAAAAACACACACTTCAGGAGGCTGCAATCGGCACGAAAGCAGATATAATCGTTTTGGAAGAATCTCTTTTCCCGGCCACGAAATCCTTCAGATTAGCTGGATATCAGCATTATGTTCTACCGTATGAGCAGGGGAGACTGCGAGGATTAATGACCCTTGTCAGAAACACCATACCCAGCAAGAAAATAGACTCAGTTTCATGTGGGGATGGGGTAGAGGTATTAGCAGTTACAGTGAATATGGCTAATTTTGAGCTCCTCATATACAACGTCTACAAGCCCCCTAGACGTAAACTGGAAGCAGAGGCAGTGCTTGCCTTGGCCACGCAGGAAAATTTAATTATTGCTGGAGATTTTAATGCTCATCATCCTGAGTTAGGTGCAACTGGACCAGCCAATGCAGATGGGCGCCATTTAGCTGCAGCTCTGCGAGAAGTACCTGAAATTACACTTCTCAACACTGGGGAACCCACTCACATTCTAGGAGGTTCCCTTGATCTTACATTCATCACAACAGCACTCAAGCATCAGGCGAAGTGGGAAGTAGACCCGGTGATCACCAGTGACCACTATGCTTCTGTCACGACACTCAACCTGGCACGACCTCCTACACCACCTGCGCAGCCTCGGTGGAATTTAGGAAAGGCCAATTGGAATGTATACCAGGAAGAACTTGAAAAATGGTATGCAACGTACACGCCACCTGAGGATTTGAACATTCACGAGACCAATCTGCAGGAAGCCGTTGCAGCTGCTGCGAACACAGCTATTCCAATCATTATCGCAGGTAACACAAAACGAAAGAACTATTGGTTCTATAGTAATGACGTTAAAGAACAGAACCACAGAGTCAATATCTTCAGAAAACATCTAAAGAGAAACCCCACACCAGAAGGTAGAACTCTGCTCCGAGCGGTGATATCTGAAGCAAGGCGAGTTTCTAGAGAAGTAAAGGAGGCAAGATGGTTTGAGTGGTGTCAAACTCTAAATGAACATAGTAGTCTTGGCAAGATATGGGGTCAGATTAAAACTATATCAGGTCGACCAGCCCGGCCACAGGCATGTATTCAACCATTGCAGGAGGCTGAGAGACTTGCTCTCCAATTTGCAGAAAGAACAGCTTCATATCAGCTTCCTGCAATGGTCCGAAGGCAGCAAGAACACTTAAAACAAAAGAGGATGACAGTCATTCATGAGGGCATAGCTATAGATGACGAATGTGACTGTCCCTTCACCGAACAGGAACTAAGCAGAGCCAAAAAAGGTGGTAAGGACACTGCACCAGGTGCTGATAACATTACATACTCAATGATCGCACATGCAGGTCCTGCTGGAGACCGAGGGATATTGGACGTCATCAATGCGTCTTGGCAGCAAGGCAAACTACCGCCCTCTTGGAAGAAAGCAGACATCATCCCGATTCCTAAGCCGAATGAACCTGGCAATTACAGACCCATTTCATTAACATCATGCGTTAGTAAAACTGCTGAACGGATGGTCTTAAATAGGCTACTGTGGAAGACTGGAGACCTTCATAAACACATATTTGGCTTCACTAGAGGAGTAGGTACTGCAAACTGCATAGCGACATTACTAGGAACAGTTAACTCAGGTCCAGCTATAGTGGTCTTCCTTGATCTGGAGAAAGCGTTTGAACTTGCAAGCCCGCCAGCAATACTACACACCTTAGTTAAAAAAGGTGTGAGGGGGAAAATGCTAGCATGGATTCAAGATTACCTAAGTCACAGGTATGCCAGAGTAAAGTTGCAAGGACAAGTGTCGGACTACCACTTGCACGAGAATGGGACTCCACAAGGAGGAGTCCTCAGTCCTAGTCTTTTTAACATCCTTATGGAAAACCTTGTTACCATGTCCTTTACAGAAGGTGTTACATTGCTAAGCTATGCTGATGATCTAGCATTAGTCATTACGGGTCCTTCACTTCTACATAAAGCTCAAGGTGCTTTAGATCAAGTGGCATCTGAATGCAGTGTTTTAGGGCTAAAAATATCTGCACAGAAGTCTAAGGCGATGAGACTAGGTGGCAAGGCTCCAGACAGGCACCTACGCATTCAGGACATTAACCTTCAGTGGGTTACACAATATCGATACCTCGGAGTGTGGATTGATTTTAAAATGACATTCCATAAGCAAATTCAATATCTAAAGGAGAAAGCAAAGTCACGAATAAATATAATGAGAGCAATCACAGGGCCCCGTCTAGGAGCGGGACACAGAGTGTTGAGAATGTTTTACATACACGCCGTTCGTTCCCTGGTTGATTATGCAGCGCCTGCCTTACTCACTCTTTCTCCTGGTCAGTGGGCGAACGTTGAGGTTCTTCAAAATGATGCATTGCGGGTCATAACAGGTGCTCCCAGATGGACTAAAATCCTGAACCTAAGACTAGAGACAAAGCTAACGTCGATTGAAATAAGGGTAAAGGGGATTGCTGCGTGCATGCTGACCAAGATATTAACTAGACCTAGAATCAGTTCACTTAAAGATATGATCACTGGAGCACTAACTCTGGACAGAAGAGCCTCCAATGGCAACAGGTGGACCCATTGTGCGATAAACGCCATCGATAGATTCGATATGGCAAACACAGTCACTGAGAGGGGTGTCGACGACGTACATGCAGACTTTGTTATACAAGCCCCTTGGGAATCTCTGCCAGCAGACTTTCAGATTATGGCTCTTGACGGGAAGAAGAACCAGACACATCCTCATCTGCTCCGTCACTTTGCACAGATGCATATAGAAGCAAACATGGCATCCGACAGCTTCACTTACTTCACGGATGGGTCAGTCGACCAGCAGGGACAGGAAACCGGAGCTGCAGTTAACGCAGGAAACTCTGTATATAGTTGGAGGCTCTCAAATGGGTGTTCGACTTTACAGACTGAGATGCTAGCCATTCAAAAGGCTTTGGAACATGCTCTTGCTGAACACCGACAGCATGTTATCATCCATACAGATTCGAGAACCGCCATTGAAACCTTGCAACAGGAACACCTATGTGATAACATCCATCTGATCACCAATGTCTTATCATTCATGCACACACTCAAACGACAAGGCCGACGGGTACTTATCAACTGGGTGCCAAGTCATGTGGGACTATTAGGTAATGACGTTGCAGACGACGCTGCAAAACTTGCTACTAAGAGGAGGACTGTAGACATTTACATACCACAGAGTCTCTCCCAGATGAAGAAAGTGATTCGAAACAGAGCAATGCGAAAGATGTACAGTGACCACAACACAGCAGTTGCAACATCAGGATCTGCAGGTTGGTACAAGAATTCAACCAACTACGAACCACTTAGTTTGATGAACGGAGGCAGTAGAACAACAGAAGTGCACTTACATCGCATCAGGCTTGGATACCCATGTGCATGGGAAATAGGCTTACGGGTTCCGGAAGGTGAGAGGAAATGTCAACACTGTGGAGAAATGCCCGACAGACCACTGGAACATTATCTAACACAGTGCACAGTTACAAACCCGTTAAGATTTCACCTTCGATTCAACAGAGCAGAGGAAGTTGTTAAACACATATGGCAACATCTTACTGAAGCGACCATACGAGTCATACATACTCATACTCCGCCCAGGTAAAACAGAAACAAGCATCACTTAGTGGGCCAGCCAGAGGCTTAGGGCCCGTGCAGGATTATCCCTGCTAAAAAGAAAAAAAAAAAAAAAAAGCAAAGCACTTGTTCAGGAAGTGTTCGGACGTCAACAGTTGTGAGTCGTGTGTAACAGCTCGTCCTCTAAAAGTCCAATGTCCATTCCATGCACCCACCAAACCTCCTGTTTATGAATGAAAAACTGTTTACTCACGACTCCTAACTGATGACGTACGAACACTTCCTGAACAAGTGCTTCTCTGACTACTTTTGTTCGAACCACAACAATGTCAATAATTCAACCACGTATTACAAATACAAATAATCGGCAACAGAATCTAAACACCTAATCTAACCTAACCAGTACCTAAATATGCACCATAGTCTAATATATAAAATTATTAATTAATATCTAAGAAAATTCCTGTTTTGAATTAACAGAGTGTTAAAATTGTTGAATGCATCTTTTCATCAGCTGGATGAAATAGAGTTGGTCTGAGGACGGGTTGTGCGCAAACCTTTTTTTCATTCATAAACCAGGAGTTTGGTGGGTGCATAGTATGGACCTTTGTTTTATGAGGACAGGCTGCAGCACAAGCTTTAGTCACAGGAGTCAGTGTAACGACTCCTGCTACTTGGTGCCATTGTTTACAACTCGAGTGACTCAGTGTGGCATGATTCATTATCGTGCAAGTGATTGCCAGGGAAAAAGTGACGTATCATTGGTGGAAGGACTTTGGTTAAGATCTACAATAGAGCTGTGTGATGCACTAAACATTGTGATCACGTGTGGGCTTACAATATCCGGGGTTGATATGTATGATAACCCTGCCTGGAGGCAGTTGTCAGGGGACATATTTTCCCTGCTCTCTCGTGCACTGAATTGAGTACGAAATTGCATAGTGCACCGGTGATGTGCACCGTGATTCAACTTTCTGTATATAACTTTTCCACAGTCGTGTTGGGTGTCGTTGGACAGCCCATGACATTTGCTAGCAATTGATGTCATTCTGCAACCCGTTCTCGCAAATTTAATAAGTCAATATTGACTTATTAAATATGTGCATAGGTGACATACTTAACATAATAGTTTCCCTTGAAATGCTTCATAGAAAACACCAACCTTACCTAACCTACTTAGTATGTTAAGATAAGCATCTTATTGCTTCGTAATTACAATTATTACCTAACCTATACCTATAATAGGTTAAGTAACAATTGTAATTACGAAGCTATAAGATGCTTATTTTAACATACTAAGTAGGTTAGGTTAGGTCGGTGTTTTCTATGAAGCTTTTCAAGGGAAACTATTATGTTAAGTATGTCACCTATGCACGCAACTAATAAGTCAATATTGACTTATTAAATTTGCGAGAACGGGTTGCATTCTGATCGCTGTATCAGGTCTGTGAAGGAAATTACAGGAGGGAGTTGATTTCAGAGAAATTTTGTACATAGAGAGGGAGGTATGGGGGGTTAACGGCCGTAGACCACCCCCCCTATCACGTGTCCACCTCGTGTGAGTGGGGGTAGCGTCAGGGGGCAGGTGCGGGATTGGCTGAGGGCCTGGGCCTCAGAAATGCTGAACCGTGATTGGCCAAGACGCTGAGGGGTGCCGCATGGGTACCCCAGGCATGATATTGGCGGGAAACGACATTCTTACCTTGGACGTTGCACCCTGTCGACGTATTTCCCGTGCTAGGCCAAGCATCGGGAAATACCGCCTACAACGTTCCTAAAGTCATGCCTACATCTTGCTATCTTTTCCGTGTGCCGTGCGTAAGAATCCGGTAATCGGGAAGGGGCTTGTATCAATCCGTGTGAGCTTGTCATCTAGCCGCGTAATTGTAGGACGCCATCTTAGAGGAGCTGGACTGAGTGAGGCGTTAATTATCGGGCTACAAAAACGACATCCGCCGTCGATCGTATCTGTGCTTGAAGATACTGCTGTAAGACGTGCCAGAAAAGGTTTCAGTGTTATGAGAGAAACCTTAAATGTTATAATTCTGAGGAGCAGTGAAGGACTCCATCTCGTATACCGTCGTAACATAGTGTACCGTCGTATCCTGGGGTACCGTGTCAAGTGGAAGGGCGTGGTACCGCATCCCTGCTGTTGTGCGCAACCTTGGCTGCCTAAGCCGGTGTGTCTGCGCCATCCTGGTCTCTGTGTGTGTGTAGAGCTGACACCCAGTGTTCTAGGACCCTGTGCTCCACCTGACCACGTGTAGGAAGTGAGGACGCCTACGTCATCATCCAGCAGCAGCAGTGGGAGTGTGATTGACGTGTATGTGTGAGTGAAAGAGGGGCCCACATCATTGATGTAAGTACACTGTTTTCGTTTAGGTAATAAAACTCTGAAGCTGGGTTCGCCCCCAGTGTCCGTCTGTCCTCTGTCCCTGGGACCACCTGGGGAGGTGAATGGGAATTGGAGACGTGTGAGTCTACTCTGCTGTTTGTCATCAAGTTGAGGATTGGGCCAACTGTGATTTTTGAAGTGTGTGAAGACACCTAGTGACACATTCAGAGGTAGGGTAAAGTGAGCTAATTACTTCTATTATTTTTCTATGTGTCGTGTATGTATTCGCTGTAATTTGATTCCCCTTTTCAGCAGTGAAAAGTGGTAACAGGGAGATTTCCCTTGGTTATATATTTTACTGTTGTGTTGTGGTAAAGTGTGAATTATTGGTGGATAATTTACTGGGGGAAGTCATTTACAAGTTCTGCCGTGAGTGGCAAGGATGTACTGTGTTGTACTGTGATGTACTGTGTTGTACCGTGTGTAAACCATAGACAAGTTTGACCTTGGTGGAAGGCGTTGTGTACTGTGAAGGATTCCGTGAGAATTAAAGTCAGTTAACGTCACCGGGGGTCACGATTTACTTAACGAGGTCACTTGTTCGTTGAACATTGTTGTGATTAACGTAGGGACGTGTAAAGGCAACAGCCACAGTGAAGTTCACGCAGTGGAGGAATTGTCAAGTGAAGACTAACGTAGTGTTAACGAGTTAACGAGCTGTCGTTAATTGAGTAATTAACGTAAGGGGTTGACGGTCTGCTACGATCGGAGTCAATTGCGCTGTAATTAAGCTGTTGTAATTCGTTGGACTGATCAGCTCTGTCGGCGGACAGAGTGATTAAGCACTCGTAGCTAATTAAAGATAATTAGTAATCACCACTTAGTGAATTCACCAGGTGTTGATGTTGTTGTTTACACGGAGTATTGGAACATTGTGTGTGGTACAGTAGTCTACCCTCGTTAAGGTAATCTTGTCGTAAGACCGGAAGTGAACTGTCAGTTGAGAAACAGTAGGCTTTGTCAATACTCGTCTGTATTAATAGGCTGTTGTATTCAGTAATTAATTGGGAATTACTCACCAAATGCTTGACGTTCAAGTTGATGTAATTAATTGATTTACGAGTTATTGCTGCCATTTGAGTGTCGTAGAGACACGTGTGTGTTAAAGTAATTGTTTAAATTCAATTAGAGTAACTTTTGTTTTGATTGTCCTGAGAGACAAGTGTTAACGTAAGATTTGTATAAGGGGTTATCATTCTTGGATTAACCGCCTTGTTACTTGGTACCTCGTTGTGGGCAGCGAGCGCCAGTCAAGTTTTTGTGATTATAGTATTGGTCACCGTGAAGCCGTGACAATATTGATTGCAAGCTTGCGTCACCAGTGGGCACCACTTTGTTCACTTAGTGTCATTGTTTAGTCAGCGACGACGGGATAAGGAGACCGTGGGTCCATCAGGCTGTTGATTAGCTGTACTTTAATGTGCCACTGGAGTGACAGTAAAGTAACGTAAATTCACTGTGTAGTAGTTTTAGTTCTTGTTTTGTGAATAAATTGTTTTGTTATAGAAACGGTCGTTTACGTCAAACCTTCCAATATTGCTGCCCCACATTTCATGTTCTGCAACGCTTTGCCTGCTTATGTTCATATCAAGTCTGTATCTAAAGCTCAAGTCCATTGTAAAGCACCACACATCTATAAATAAGAGGTGAGAATCCGTCGGCTACCCTTTATTAGTTGTCAAACTAGGAGGAGCCAGCTACCTAAGTGACAGGTGTTACCCGAGTGGTTTCGCCTGGCGGTTTGCTCCCGCGGTCCTATGATCTTAGGCTTTAAGATTAAATATCTGCCACTGGCAGCTCTTGCTGTTTAAGGTCTGCCTCTCTTGCGAGGTAGTTGCGATTAACGTAACATCAATAGGACTTAATTCTTTGATAACCTGTCAAGAATAAAAATCTCACAGCAGTGAGTGACCATATGTGATTCTATCAGTGCATCTGTACCCAGGACGTACTTACCTAGTTGTATTCACCTAGTTGTGCTTGTGGGAGTTGATCTTTGTCTCTTTGGCCCCGCTTCTCAACCGTCAATTAACAGGTGTACAGATTCCTGAGCGTACTGGGCTCTATCATACCTATATTTGAAACTGTGTATGGAGTAAGACTCCACCACATCACTTCCTAATGCATTCCATTTAATATGGAATTCCACATGTTTCTCTGTGCGTGCGTGTGCCAGCTTGAGGTCGGTAGAGCTGAAAAGGTCTTGGCTGTGTGATAGACTGTGCTCCCTCACTCTGCATCCTATGAGTTTCTTAGCTGTGAAGAAGTTTGGGGTAACACCAGTGTGCTAATTCGTCGTGAGTGTCAACTCGATGTTGGTACTCTTCAACTTGTCTGTGTTCTCACAGACACAGACCACAGACATGTGGTATAGGTTCTCACCTATACCTTCGCTGTGGATGAAATACGTTATGGACTTACGTCGTGAACGATGTACAAGACTCAATAACATCTACATCACCACCTGATAACCCTCAGGCAGCATTTGCCTGAGGCAAACAATCATCGTCGGGCTGTATATATGCGTGTTCATGGAGGAGTTGGGATGGGGGGGGGGGCTATTTGCCCCGCTCCTGTGCCAGGTAAATTAAGGGCTGACCATAACCCGAGCTACTTAAAACTTGTTCCGAGTAGCTGAGACTATAACAACAGGAGTTGGGGACTCTCACCCTACACCTGCTTCATGCAACACACTCCCTCACTGCCCCACTCCCTCACCGCCCCAGTGCCACACTCCCTCACCGCCCCAGTGCCACACTCCCTCACCGCCCCAGTGCCACACTCCCTCACTGCCGCAGTGCCACACTCCCTCACCGCCCCAGTGCCACACTCCCTCACCGCCCCAGTGCCACACTCCCTCACCGCCCTACTGCCACTCCCTCACCGCACCAGTTCCACTCTTTCACCGCCCCAGTGCCACACTCCCTCACCACCCCAGTGCCACACTCCCTCACCGCCCCAGTGCCACACACCCTTACCACCCCAGTGCCACACCCCCTCACCACCCCAGTGCCACACTCCCTCACCACCCCAGTGCCACACTCCCTCACCACCCCAGTGCCACACTCCCTCACCGCCCCAGTGCCACACTCCCTTACCACCCCAGTGCCACACCCCCTCACCACCCCAGTGCCACACTCCCTCACCACCTCAGTGCGACTCCCTCACCGCCCCTGTGCCACACTCCCTCACCACCCCCAGTACCACACTCCCTCACGGCCCCAGTACCACACTCCCTCACGGCCCCAGTGCCACACTCCATCAATACCCCAGTGCCACACTCCCTCACCTCCCCAGTGCCACACTCCCTCACCACCCCAGTGCCACACTACCTCACCGCCCCAGTGACACATTCCCTCACTGCCCCAGTGCCACACTCTCTCACCACCCCAGTGCAACACACCCTCACCGCCCCAGTGCCACACTCCCTCACCACCCCAGTGCCACACTCCCTCACCGCCCCAGTGCCACTCCCTCACCGCCCCAGTGCCACACTCCCTCACCGCCCCAGTGCCACACTCCCTCACCGCCCCAGTGCCACACTCCCTCACCGCCCCAATGCCACACTCCCTCACCGCTCCAGTGCCACACGCCCTCACCACCCCAGTGCCACACTCCCTCACCGCCCCAGTGCCACACTCCCTCACCGCCCCAGTGCCACCCTCTTTCACCACCCCAGTGTCACTCCCTCTCACCTCCCCAGTGCCACTCCCTCACCGCCCCAGTGCCACTCCCTCACCGCCCCAATGCCACACGCCCTCACCGACCCAGTGCCACACTCCCTCACTGCCCCAGTGCCACACTCCCTCACCGCCCCAGTGCCACACTCTCTCACTGCCCCAGTGCCACTCCCCCTCACCTCTTTAGTGCCACTCCCTCACCGCCTCAGTGCCACACTCCCTCACCGCCCCAGTGCCACACTCCCTCACCGCCACAGTGCCACTCTCCTTCACCGCCCCAGTGCCACACTCCTTCACCGCCCCAGTGCCACACTCCCTCACCGCCTCAGTGCCACTCTCCCTCACCGCCTCAGTGCCACTCTCCCTCACCACCCCAGTGCCACACTCCCTCACCACCCCAGTGCCACTCTCCCTCACCGCCCCAGTGCCACACACCCTCACCACCCCAATGCCACTCTCCCTCACCGCCCCAGTGCCACACACCCTCACCGCCCCAGTGCCACTCTCCCTCACCGTCCCAGTGCCACTCTCCCTCACCGCCCCAGTGCCACTCTCTCTCACCGCCCCAGTGCCACACTCCCTCACCGCCCCAGTGCCACACTCCCTCACCGCCTCACTCCCTCACCACCCCAGTGCCACACTCCCTCACCGCCCCAGTGCCACTCTCCCTCACCGCCCCAGTGTCACACTCCTTCACCGCCCCAGTGCCAAACTCCCTCACCACCCCAGTGCCACACTCCCTCACCGCCCCAGTGCCACCCACCCTCACCGCCCCAGTGCCACACACCCTCACCACCCCAATGCCACACTCCCTCACCACCCCAGTGCCACACTCCCTCACCGCCCCAGTGCCACTCTCCCTCACCGCCCCAGTGCCACACACCCTCACCACCCCAGTGCCACACTCCCTCACCACCCCAGTGCCACACTCCCTCACCGCCCCAGTGCCACTCTCCCTCACCGCCCCAGTGCCACACACCCTCACCACCCCAGTGCCACACTCCCTCACCGCCCCAGTGCCACTCTCCCTCACCGCCCCAGTGCCACACACCCTCACCACCCCAGTGCCACACTCCCTCACCACCCCAGTGCCACTCTCCCTCACCGCCCCAGTGCCACACTCCCTCACCGCCCCAGTGCCACACTCCCTCACCACCCCAGTGCCACACTCCCTCACCACCCCAGTGCTACTCTCCCTCACCGCCCCAGTGCCACTCTCCCTCACCGCCTCATTGCCACACTCCCTCACCACCCCAGTGCCACTCTCCCTCACCGCCTCAGTGCCACACTCCCTCACCGCCTCAGTGCCACACTCCCTCACCGCCCCAGTGCCACACTCCCTCACCGCCCCAGTGCCACACTCCCTCACCGCCTCAGTGCCACACTCCCTCACCGCCCCAGTGGCACTCCCTCACCGCCCCAGTGCCACACTCCCTCACCGACTCAGTGCCACACTCCCTCACCGCCCCAGTGCCACACTCCCTCACCACCCCAGTGCCACACTCCCTCACCACCCCAGTGCCACTCTCCCTCACCGCCCCAGTGCCACACTCCCTCACCGCCTCAGTGCCACTCTCCCTCACCGCCCCAGTGCCACACTCCCTCATAACCCAGTGCCACTCCCCTACCGCCCAATAGTTGTATCCTCAGGTGGAGGAATAAGTATGTGACTTTGTGTGGCCCAAGTCAGGAGCAGAAGAGCTGTTTAAGGAGATTTTATTGGACGTCTCAGAGGACGCCATCTTGGAGCGCCCCCCAAGCTACAGATTCTATGGTAAACTCCTTTATCCGTTGAAATAGTGGTTGCTTGCGCTAGATCGTGTGCCCAGCGATCATGGCAAGTGCTTATGCAATTAGGATTCATATTTTTTTTGTAGACAGTGAGTAAAAATAAGCTGTTAAAAATAAGCAGATAAGAGAACAGGCTGAAGGGAGGAGTGGTACACCTTCTCTCGAGGAAGTGCAGTGTGGATAACTGAGGGGCGGAGGCCCCCTGCGTCGTGACCAGGGCAGAGGTCCAAGCATCGTGTCAAGACATGTTACCAGTACAGACTCGCCCAAGGATGGGGAGCACCACAGTTGGGCCGATGCGGAGGAGGGGTAAGAGAAGGGGATGAGGAGGAAGGGCATATGGAGGCGGGAGAGGAGGGGTAAGAGAAGGGGATGAGGAGGAAAAGGAGGGGAAAGAGAAGGGGGATGGTAAGGAAGGGAAAGAGGAGGGGGAGAGGGGAGGGGTAAGAGAAGGGGGATGAGGAAGAAGGGGAAGAGGAAGGTGAAGAAGGGAGGTGGTAAGAGAAAGGGAAAGAGAAGGGGGTAGGGGTAAGAGAAGGGGGATGAGGAGGGGGAAGAGAGGGGGGGATGAGGAGGAAGGGGAAAAGGAGGGGGGGAGGGGTAAGAGAAGGGGAAAGAGGGGAGGATGGAAGAGGAGTGGGAAGTGGGGGATGGGGAGGGAGTTTAACAGGACCTGTGTGACTGCTAGTGCCTATACACATTAAGCCTACAGAGTTGCCATGATGAGTTAGGACACTGGATTATACAGAGATGTCTTGGTAGATGACTATGGTGTGTTCATCTGCATAAAATAAAACAAGAAAAATAGAGAATCAGATATTAATGTTTTAAATAACTTTATCTCTGATTTTGCTTCTGAATTAAATTAATATTATAAATTGATCAATGGTTGGTTCAGACAGTCATGAGGCGCTCAGTACCCAGCTGACCATCACCGTGGTGGGCCTGTGTTTATATCCACGTAGAGACTACCATAGGCCATGGTGGAGGGTCATGTGCCCTCTCCATCTGGTTTGGTCTTGGTAAGCTCTACGCTGTTTTTGTGGGCAGGGGAACTAGCATATATTTGGGATGGAACTGCTGCTCTGCTGTAGGCATAAGGGTTCTTCAGGATCATTTTAAGCCTTTTGGGGGCATCTCAAGTTCCAAGGGTGGTGTGCTTTGGAGCAATTTGGACACTTAGCTTGAATGGGCTGAATGGGCTAGTTAGCATTGTGTTTATCAAAGAATATTTTCGTGTCGTGGGGCAGGCTGCAGACTCCACACCTCACTGGGCGTTGGCTGCCGTCCCTGTTATGTCCAAATCTCTGACGTCTGAAGCATCTGGTGTAGGGCTTGTGATGGAACACGCCCCAAATGCCAAGATCAAGTTTTTGGGAATCCGTCTTTTTACTATGAGAAGGACTTGTGGGGTTTCGTGCTTTGTGGATTTTTCCTGACATCTTTCTGCTGACACTTTTGCTAGTGACTCTGCCTTTGCATTACCATCAATGCCAATGTAACTTCGTATCCAATTTAGGGTAACTGACAGCCCTAGATTGTGCACTTCTTTTCCAAGATGTAGGTTTTCTGTGAGGAGTTGTATATTATCACTGTGCTGGCTGGATAACAATGCCTGGAGCGAAGACTTAGAGTCGGTATGAATGATGACATCATGTAAATTATTCTCAATTAAATAGTTTATGGCCTCCTTTAGGCATATAATTCTGTTTGCAATATTAAGCACCCACTATTCATGCTCCAGTGAGCTTCATGGATGGTAGTGTAAACTGCTGCCCCAGCAGAACCTCTTTCTTGATCAACTGATCCGTCTGAGTCGTTGTAGGTCTCGAGATGGTTTCCGTTTGTTGTTCTATGACAGCTTTGAGCCTCTGTGAGTCACATGCTGATCTTTTAACTGATAATCCATCAATGATTATCTTTAAACTCGATTCTTACCCCAGCAGTAGTCTGCCAAAAGTATTGATATGGTCAATGTCTCCATTGTTTTTAATGGTCCGTTTCAAGTCAACTTTCTCTAGAAACTTGACTAGATTATCCGTCCATGCACTTGTTATATATTGAAGGTTTTTGTAAAGCGATCTGTGTATGCTGTCTTCGATTGACAGTCTGGCGGTGGTTCCAACAAGTCTTACTGTTATGGTGGCTATTCTTTGTTTGATCCTATTTTCTAAGGCTGATAAGTTGGTTTCCATTCTTAGATTCTCTCGACGCGTCCATATAGGTACTCCCAGCATTATTCTGAGAGCATTATTTTGAGACACTTTCAGTTTCTCCAATTAGTTATCACTGAGGGATGTAAGAGCAGGAGCAGCATAGTCAATGAGTGACCTAACTGCTTTAACGTAGTACATTTTGAGTACTGGTAGAGATGCACCATCTCTAAGACTTGTCAGGGAGTGCAAAGCTGAGTTTCTGGCTTTACAACGTTGGCAAAGATATTAAATTTCTTGAGTGAATTTCAACTGTCTGTCTATTATGACTCCTAGGTATTGAAAAGAGATAACCCACTCAATTTCATTTCCTTGTATTGGGAGTCTGATGTCTTTTCGGTTTGTTGTTGTTTAAGATTCATCACTTGGAACCAAAAGTTGCAAGTAGCAAGGGCTATGGTGAGCCTGAAATGGACTTACCTGGCACAGGAGCGGGGCTGTAACTGTGGACTGGACTGTTCGGTTTGCGGATTGGATTTATACCAATGGAGGTCAGGAACATACATATTGGTGAGGTGTATAAGGTAAGAAGCATAGGTCAATAAGGTATACATACAATTAGGTGAGGAGTAAGAAGTAAAGGTTAGAAGCACATACAATGATTAGTTAGGTGTAGTGGGAGAACTTGGCCCTTCACTACATTACAGGGAAATACTGGCTTGTAAATAGGGATGTATTCTGCTTCAGTGGACATGTTGACCAACATGTCTCCCATCACTGCTGATGCCATCAGGTATGGTTGTATGTGTATGTCAGTAGCAGTAGCTGAGAGAACACTAACCCCTGACACGCCCCAGATACCTCATACCTCCAATGGAAAATCAAATATACAAATTTCAGGTGTAGTGAGGAGTTGATGCTGGTAAAACTAATGAAGACCTGCAGTTGTTTCAACCAAGAAATTTTCAAAAACATTCTACTTAACAAATAAAACTAGGCTTATCACACTTATGTATGACACTCATGTAACTCTACGAAACTTCTGGATGTTCAGGCACAACAAGGTAACAAAAAGTCGTTGGATCTCTTCGGGTGCATAAAATATAAAACCTAATAGGAAACATACAATGAAAAAACTGTGCATTCACAGATACTCTACAAAATGTAGTTTGGCACAAACTTTGGGAGTTACGGAGGGAGAGATTCGGGCAGAACTTCAGCAGGCCGTACACGGCCTCTACGCTGCCAGCTTCCACTGCCACGTGAAGAGCTGTATTTCCTGCCGGGAGAGAAACAATAGCATGAAAGTAACTGTTAGTGGAAACAAATTTTGCATTTAACTGAGGCTATTCACCAGTTTTTTTTTAACGTGCTATGATTAATTTAGCAATTATTGTAATAATAATAACCTTAGTAACAATACATGTTATGATATTGCGGAATTGAATTGTTTGTGAGTGCTCGAGAAAAAATAAATAGAATCTAAAACGGAAAGAAATGATTTATTCTAATGAAAAAATCCTATCACAAATGGAACGACTTGAAAGAATCGTTAAAAAAAACAATGTCGTCTATTTCTTTACCAGCCCCATTTCTGACTGTTAGCTGTGTAATGCTCAATATTTTGGCAAGTCCCAAATATTAGAAGATTGAACTAATTAAATAGATATATCATAAGAGCAATGACTCTGCCAACTTGCTCATGAGGAGCTCTCCTGAAACCAAACAAAACTCCTTGAAAGAGACCAATATTTTATGCCTTCACATGACCACTTTGAGACTGTCAGCTCCAACGAATTCAATATATTGGGAAAGCAACAACATCCCTTTTAAAACGCCTAACACTGTACAAGCAGCAAGGACCTACTGAAGAACATATACTCACTAAACATAACCAGACCATCACCAGAGATATACTCACTAAACATAACCAGACCATCACCAGAGATATACTCACTAAACATAACCAGAGATATACTCACTAAACATAACCAGAGATATACTCACTAAACATAACCAGACCATCACCAGAGATATACTCACTAAACATAACCAGACCATCACCAGAGATATACTCACTAAACATAACCAGACCATCACCAGAGATATACTCACTAAACATAACCAGACCATCACCAGAGATATACTCACTAAACATAACTAGACCATCACCAGAGATATACTCACTAAACATAACCAGGCTATCACCAGAGATATACTCACTAAACATAACCAGACCATCACCAGAGATATACTCACTAAACATAACCAGACCATCACCAGAGATATACTCACTAAACATAACCAGACCATCACCAGAGATATACTCACTAAACATAACTAGACCATCACCAGAGATATACTCACTAAACATAACCAGGCTATCACCAGAGATATACTCACTAAACATAACCAGACCATCACCAGAGATATACTCACTAAACATAACTAGACCATCACCAGAGATATACTCACTAAACATAACCAGAGATATACTCACTAAACATAACCAGACCATCACCAGAGATATACTCACTAAACATAACCAGACCATCACCAGAGATATACTCACTAAACATAACCAGACCATCACCAGAGATATACTCACTAAACATAACCAGACCATCACCAGAGATATACTCACTAAACATAACCAGGCTATCACCAGAGATATACTCACTAAACATAACCAGACCATCACCAGAGATATACTCACTAAACATAACTAGACCATCACCAGAGATATACTCACTAAACATAACCAGACCATCACTAGAGATATACTCACTAAACATAACCAGACCATCACCAGAGATATACTCACTAAACATAACCAGACCATCACCAGAGATATACTCACTAAACATAACCAGACCATCACCAGAGATATACTCACCAAACATAACCAGACCATCACCAGAGATATACTCACTAAACATAACCAGAGATATACTCACTAAACATAACCAGACCATCACCAGAGATATACTCACTAAACATAACCAGGCTATCACCAGAGATATACTCACTAAACATAACCAGACCATCACCAGAGATATACTCACTAAACATAACCAGACCATCACCAGAGATATACTCACTAAACATAACCAGAGATATACTCACTAAACATAACCAGAGATATACTCACTAAACATAACCAGACCATCACCAGAGATATACTCACTAAACATAACCAGGCTATCACCAGAGATATACTCACTAAACATAACCAGACCATCACCAGAGATATACTCACTAAACATAACCAGACCATCACCAGAGATATACTCATTAAACATAACCAGAGATATACTCACTAAACATAACCAGAGATATACTCACTAAACATAACCAGAGATATACTCACTAAACATAACCAGAGATATACTCACTAAACATAACTAGACCATCACCAGAGATATACTCACAAAACATAACCAGACCATCACCAGAGATATACTCACTAAACATAACCAGAGATATACTCACTAAACATAACCAGAGATATACTCACTAAACATAACCAGACCATCACCAGAGATATACTCACTAAACATAACCAGGCTATCACCAGAGATATACTCACTAAACATAACCAGACCATCACCAGAGATATACTCACTAAACATAACCAGACCATCACCAGAGATATACTCACTAAACATAACCAGAGATATACTCACTAAACATAACCAGAGATATACTCACTAAACATAACCAGAGATATACTCACTAAACATAACCAGAGATATACTCACTAAACATAACTAGACCATCACCAGAGATATACTCACAAAACATAACCAGACCATCACCAGAGATATACTCACTAAACATAACCAGACCATCACCAGAGATATACTCACTAAACATAACCAGACCATCACCAGAGATATACTCACTAAACATAACCAGACCATCACCAGAGATATACTCACTAAACATAACCAGACCATCACCAGAGATATACTCACAAAACATAACCAGACCATCACCAGAGATATACTCACTAAACATAACCAGAGATATACTCACTAAACATAACCAGAGATATACTCACTAAACATAACCAGACCATCACCAGAGATATACTCACTAAACATAACCAGGCTATCACCAGAGATATACTCACTAAACATAACCAGACCATCACCAGAGATATACTCACTAAACATAACCAGACCATCACCAGAGATATACTCACTAAACATAACCAGACCATCACCAGAGATATACTCACTAAACATAACCAGACCATCACCAGAGATATACTCACTAAACATAACTAGACCATCACCAGAGATATACTCACTAAACATAACCAGGCTATCACCAGAGATATACTCACTAAACATAACCAGACCATCACCAGAGATATACTCACTAAACATAACTAGACCATCACCAGAGATATACTCACTAAACATAACCAGAGATATACTCACTAAACATAACCAGACCATCACCAGAGATATACTCACTAAACATAACCAGACCATCACCAGAGATATACTCACTAAACATAACCAGACCATCACCAGAGATATACTCACTAAACATAACCAGACCATCACCAGAGATATACTCACTAAACATAACCAGGCTATCACCAGAGATATACTCACTAAACATAACCAGAGATATACTCACTAAACATAACCAGAGATATACTCACTAAACATAACCAGAGATATACTCACTAAACATAACCAGAGATATACTCACTAAACATAACTAGACCATCACCAGAGATATACTCACAAAACATAACCAGACCATCACCAGAGATATACTCACTAAACATAACCAGACCATCACCAGAGATATACTCACTAAACATAACCAGACCATCACCAGAGATATACTCACTAAACATAACCAGACCATCACCAGAGATATACTCACTAAACATAACCAGACCATCACCAGAGATATACTCACAAAACATAACCAGACCATCACCAGAGATATACTCACTAAACATAACCAGAGATATACTCACTAAACATAACCAGAGATATACTCACTAAACATAACCAGACCATCACCAGAGATATACTCACTAAACATAACCAGGCTATCACCAGAGATATACTCACTAAACATAACCAGACCATCACCAGAGATATACTCACTAAACATAACCAGACCATCACCAGAGATATACTCACTAAACATAACCAGACCATCACCAGAGATATACTCACTAAACATAACCAGACCATCACCAGAGATATACTCACTAAACATAACTAGACCATCACCAGAGATATACTCACTAAACATAACCAGGCTATCACCAGAGATATACTCACTAAACATAACCAGACCATCACCAGAGATATACTCACTAAACATAACTAGACCATCACCAGAGATATACTCACTAAACATAACCAGAGATATACTCACTAAACATAACCAGACCATCACCAGAGATATACTAACTAAACATAACCAGACCATCACCAGAGATATACTCACTAAACATAACCAGACCATCACCAGAGATATACTCACTAAACATAACCAGACCATCACCAGAGATATACTCACTAAACATAACCAGGCTATCACCAGAGATATACTCACTAAACATAACCAGACCATCACCAGAGATATACTCACTAAACATAACTAGACCATCACCAGAGATATACTCACTAAACATAACCAGACCATCACTAGAGATATACTCACTAAACATAACCAGACCATCACCAGAGATATACTCACTAAACATAACCAGACCATCACCAGAGATATACTCACTAAACATAACCAGACCATCACCAGAGATATACTCACCAAACATAACCAGACCATCACCAGAGATATACTCACTAAACATAACCAGAGATATACTCACTAAACATAACCAGACCATCACCAGAGATATACTCACTAAACATAACCAGGCTATCACCAGAGATATACTCACTAAACATAACCAGACCATCACCAGAGATATACTCACTAAACATAACCAGACCATCACCAGAGATATACTCACTAAACATAACCAGAGATATACTCACTAAACATAACCAGAGATATACTCACTAAACATAACCAGACCATCACCAGAGATATACTCACTAAACATAACCAGGCTATCACCAGAGATATACTCACTAAACATAACCAGACCATCACCAGAGATATACTCACTAAACATAACCAGACCATCACCAGAGATATACTCATTAAACATAACCAGAGATATACTCACTAAACATAACCAGAGATATACTCACTAAACATAACCAGAGATATACTCACTAAACATAACCAGAGATATACTCACTAAACATAACTAGACCATCACCAGAGATATACTCACAAAACATAACCAGACCATCACCAGAGATATACTCACTAAACATAACCAGAGATATACTCACTAAACATAACCAGAGATATACTCACTAAACATAACCAGACCATCACCAGAGATATACTCACTAAACATAACCAGGCTATCACCAGAGATATACTCACTAAACATAACCAGACCATCACCAGAGATATACTCACTAAACATAACCAGACCATCACCAGAGATATACTCACTAAACATAACCAGAGATATACTCACTAAACATAACCAGAGATATACTCACTAAACATAACCAGAGATATACTCACTAAACATAACCAGAGATATACTCACTAAACATAACTAGACCATCACCAGAGATATACTCACAAAACATAACCAGACCATCACCAGAGATATACTCACTAAACATAACCAGACCATCACCAGAGATATACTCACTAAACATAACCAGACCATCACCAGAGATATACTCACTAAACATAACCAGACCATCACCAGAGATATACTCACTAAACATAACCAGACCATCACCAGAGATATACTCACAAAACATAACCAGACCATCACCAGAGATATACTCACTAAACATAACCAGAGATATACTCACTAAACATAACCAGAGATATACTCACTAAACATAACCAGACCATCACCAGAGATATACTCACTAAACATAACCAGGCTATCACCAGAGATATACTCACTAAACATAACCAGACCATCACCAGAGATATACTCACTAAACATAACCAGACCATCACCAGAGATATACTCACTAAACATAACCAGAGATATACTCACTAAACATAACCAGAGATATACTCACTAAACATAACCAGAGATATACTCACTAAACATAACCAGAGATATACTCACTAAACATAACTAGACCATCACCAGAGATATACTCACAAAACATAACCAGACCATCACCAGAGATATACTCACTAAACATAACCAGACCATCACCAGAGATATACTCACTAAACATAACCAGACCATCACCAGAGATATACTCACTAAACATAACCAGACCATCACCAGAGATATACTCACTAAACATAACCAGACCATCACCAGAGATATACTCACTAAACATAACCAGACCATCACCAGAGATATACTCACTAAACATAATTAGACCATCACCAGAGATATACTCACTAAACATAACCAGACCATCACCAGAGATATGCTCACTAAACATAACCAGACCAACACCAGAGATATACTCACTAAACATAACCAGACCATTACCAGAGATATACTCACTAAACATAACCAGACCATTGTAACACTGTAAAAGTGTTTGAGTTAGTTTATTTAAAATATATATAGAGTACATGAGTCACAGACAAGGATCTGAGAGGCGCCAGTTGTCTGCCTGAGATCTCACACCTCAAAGCGTTAATGACCTCAAGTGACCTGAGGTCAGATCATGAGAATTTCACCTTGCTTCCGCTAAGCTCTTAATTGTAGTCTGGTAGCCTTCAAACAAGCCGACGTTTAAGGAGTGGCTTGGTAGTGCCGGAGGCTATCTACTTGTGGGCGGAGTTAGCTACTAGGTTCCCCAATATAAACTCGGAGAGCTATCCAGCAAAAAGCTTTAACAGACAGAACAGCACACGAGCCAGGAGAGCCGAGAAGACGTCCTTAGCAGGGAGGCTGTCGGCCGGCAGGGGCGAGACAGTCTCTGTCAAGCTACAGACCCCCCCCCCTCTATTCAACTTAGACTCAGTCCTCGGTGAGTGAA
Source organism: Procambarus clarkii (assembly GCF_040958095.1). Taxonomy (NCBI): domain Eukaryota; kingdom Metazoa; phylum Arthropoda; class Malacostraca; order Decapoda; family Cambaridae; genus Procambarus; species Procambarus clarkii. The sequence goes on from NW_027189167.1 coordinate 605,456, forward strand.
CAGTAAGGTGACTTGGTCGTGTTTACATATGTTGTGTGATGATCAGGGGCAGTCAGTTGTAGTGTTCTCAGATTCTTGGAGGATGACTCACTTTGAAGATTAATCGTTAACATTTTACTTGGATTGCTTAAGTTATGATACTTATCATGAAAAATATAATTGTTGAATTTATTATTTAAATGGTCTTTCACTGTGTTCCTTAGAGTTTTGAGTTGAGGTGAGAAAGCCTCTGTGATTATTGGTTTCATGATTTAATGAGTACATGTTTGGAGTTGATACATGGTACAGAGGGAACATACTAATAATGAACTCATGATAACATCCTTTGAGAATTTTGTGATACAGGCAAGTTCCATTCCTTGTCTTGTGTGTAATGATCATGAATGGATGGTGGCAGCATTTCTTCTTCTACTATCTACTCTTCTACTTCTACTATCTACTCTTCTACTTCTACCTATCTACACCTCTCCCTCCACCCTTCTCTAAACTCTCACTTTCAACTAATGACCCTCCTCGCTCCTCCCACCTCTCTCCCTCTCACCCCAAACCCTCACTAATTACTTCACTATTCATTTCTTTCCTTTCGCTTTCTCTTATACGTTTGTGGCAGTGATTCTGTATTCTAGAGTTCTCTCTAGAGTTTCGGGTAGCTGATCCAGTTACGGCGCCTTGTAGTCTTAGCACCTAGGTAGTCAAATACCTAGGTTACAAGGTGTTGAACGAGAGAGGTTGCCTTAGGATCTCTGGGAGTGCTCTAGAATAGTTAGCTAACTAGGGACGGGATAACGGACTAGAGAGAGCTGTTTCCCCTGGCCTCGTTAGTTAACTGGGGGGTGGAATAATGGACAAGATAGAGCTATTTCCCCCACCCCCCGTTACAATGGTGGCAGCGGTGATACAGGCAAGTTCCATTCCTTGTCTTGTGTGTAATGATCATGAATGGATGGTGGCAGCATTTCTTCTTCTACTATCTACTCTTCTACTTCTACTATCTACTCTTCTACTTCTACCTATCTACACCTCTCCCTCCACCCTTCTCTAAACTCTCACTTTCAACTAATGACCCTCCTCGCTCCTCCCACCTCTCTCCCTCTCACCCCAAACCCTCACTAATTACTTCACTATTCATTTCTTTCCTTTCGCTTTCTCTTATACGTTTGTGGCAGTGATTCTGTATTCTAGAGTTCTCTCTAGAGTTTCGGGTAGCTGATCCAGTTACGGCGCCTTGTAGTCTTAGCACCTAGGTAGTCAAATACCTAGGTTACAAGGTGTTGAACGAGAGAGGTTGCCTTAGGATCTCTGGGAGTGCTCTAGAATAGTTAGCTAACTGGGGACGGGATAACGGACTAGAGAGAGCTGTTTCCCCCGGCCTCGTTAGTTAACTGGGGGGTGGAATAATGGACAAGATAGAGCTATTTCCCCCACCCCCCGTTACAATGTTGGCAGCGGTGTTGAACAATGTTGTAGGTAGTTGGTGTTCTTTTAACATTGTTCAGTCCCACGTGTCTTTTGCCGCTCAGGCGCTATCAGGGAGATCTTGACAGGTGTTTTATATTCGCGATTTAGCGAGTTTTTTTTCAGGCTAGGAGATAGTGATTCTCTGGTGTTGTGGTTTAGTGATTTTGTGAGTTTTGTGGTGTTCAGGGAATGTTCTCCAGAACTTGCGTGTGTAGTGATTTATGTTAGTGATAAGATTTGGTGATTTGGGAACTTAGCGGTTGGTGGGTAGTGGAGCTCACCTGAGTGTGACAGGTGACCTCGCAAGTCCCACGGGGACACCCAGCCACCGCTGGTCTCCAGGTCAGTGGGGAGTGGCAGGTGTAGTTCTTAAGTAGTTTAAGTGTGGTTCTGCTCAGATTATTGCGATCGACTGTTTTACTCCATTTGAACGCAATAACCCGAGGTGTACTGGTATTGTACAGCATGCTAGGGGGAGGCTTAGTATGTCAGTAGACTTCACGTTGGGGACGCTCGACGTTAGATAGTCTGGTCACAGGGGGTGGCAACAGTTTGGAGTTGTTGACCGGCGGAGATGCTAGGGAGACACTCTGGGTCACGTAGGTGGCTGTAGGTTAAGGGTGGGAGTAATGGTTAATTATGTACTTAAGATTAGGAACGGTACAGTTAAGTTTAGGCTAGTGTTTTGTCTATTAGTGTTGATTTTTTTTTTGTGACAAGTTAAAGGTAGTGACGACCTTATTCTCTCTTCTCTAAACTTTCCTCTGTTACTGTTTTATGTTCCACCAAGTCAATATCATTCAGAGTTAATTGGATTATTAAAAAAAAAAAAATTGAAGTGTAGTTGTTGCCAGGAGGAGAGCGTTATGATATAACTGTGTAACCCTATACAAACTACAGGGTCACACAACAGCATGGAACACGGGTATTGTCGCCTTTATGTTCCATTCACAGGTGGGAGCCAGAGGAGAGGCGCGACGCATATACAGAAGAGGGAGACGGCTGCCGTGTACCACACTCAGGGGCGTTTATCACCACCACCACGACCAGCCCACTACCTGGAGGTCATGGCTCCACCACCACCACCACCCCAGGGGACCCCAAGATGCAGCCCTCTCGGTCGGTCAACATAGGTCTACCCAGTGGACCCCAAGACGGACGGACCCCAGTGGACCCCAGGTCGTTCTGCAGACGAACCCAGACGACCCAGTAAAGATGGAAGAGGAACAACGACTCCAGTCTGTCCCACCAACATCGGTCTACCCAGGACGGACCCCAATGGACCCCAGGTCGCTTGTCAAAGACCCATGGGAGGAGGAAGAGAGAAGAAAGAAGAGAGAAGAAAGAAGAGAGAAGAAGGAAGAGAGAAGAAAGAAGAGAGAAGAAAGAAGATAAGACAAGCTGAGTGAGACACGATGCCTCGTGTCCCTTGCTGGTATCAGCATCATTGCATGGAGCGTAATTGCAAGACAGGATCGTTTGCCTTAACTGGCCGCCCCTCCTACAAGCATGTTGCTCTGTTGAGTGATTCTTCCTGTGTCATGCGGACTTGATGTGGCTGTCAGAAGTAGCTCTCTGAAGGAGGCGTGCTGGAGCAACAGGGAGGAAGAAGAGTAGGATGGGATTTCTACTGTTGGCAACTATATGAATGTCTCGAAACTTGTAGTCCCTATAGCTGTGAAGAACCCCAATATACGTCTCTCATGGTGACTGACGTAGGGCCAATTACAGATCAGCTGGGACAACCGAATTCCACGGTCCTGTGCGCAGTTCAAGTAGTAACGGCTTTCGGGTTGACCAAGTGTTGTTGTGCGTTAACGACGGAGAAGCGACGGAGGCAGTTGTGTTGAAGAAATGTGGTACAGGATTATCTACAAGACCAAGCAGTGACGTCGCCCAGCCAGAGACAATGGACGTCTGTCTATATATTTCATTTTTTAGAGTAGGATGATGTATATTTGTTTAGCTAGGATGTATTTTTTTTTTCGTTAATAAAGTTGTTGCACACAGCTAGCTTGCTTTAGCAGTGTTGCAAAAACTTTATTTCGGGGAGAAGGGGAGATGTAACACTGTAAAAGTGTTTGAGTTAGTTTATTTAAAATATATATAGAGTACATGAGTCACAGACAAGGATCTGAGAGGCGCCAGTTGTCTGCCTGAGATCTCACACCTCAAAGCGTTAATGACCTCAAGTGACCTGAGGTCAGATCATGAGAATTTCACCTTGCTTCCGCTAAGCTCTTAATTGTAGTCTGGTAGCCTTCAAACAAGCCGACGTTTAAGGAGTGGCTTGGTAGTGCCGGAGGCTATCTACTTGTGGGCGGAGTTAGCTACTAGGTTCCCCAATATAAACTCGGAGAGCTATCCAGCAAAAAGCTTTAACAGACAGAACAGCACACGAGCCAGGAGAGCCGAGAAGACGTCCTTAGCAGGGAGGGTGTCGGCCGGCAGGGGCGAGACAGTCTCTGTCAAGCTACAGACCCCCCCCCCTCTCTATTCAACTTAGACTCAGTCCTCGGTGAGTGAACAGTAAGGTGACTTGGTCGTGTTTACATATGTTGTGTGATGATCAGGGGCAGTCAGTTGTAGTGTTCTCAGATTCTTGGAGGATGACTCACTTTGAAGATTAATCGTTAACATTTTACTTGGATTGCTTAAGTTATGATACTTATCATGAAAAATATAATTGTTGAATTTATTATTTAAATGGTCTTTCACTGTGTTCCTTAGAGTTTTGAGTTGAGGTGAGAAAGCCTCTGTGATTATTGGTTTCATGATTTAATGAGTACATGTTTGGAGTTGATACATGGTACAGAGGGAACATACTAATAATGAACTCATGATAACATCCTTTGAGAATTTTGTGATACAGGCAAGTTCCATTCCTTGTCTTGTGTGTAATGATCATGAATGGATGGTGGCAGCATTTCTTCTTCTACTATCTACTCTTCTACTTCTACTATCTACTCTTCTACTTCTACCTATCTACACCTCTCCCTCCACCCTTCTCTAAACTCTCACTTTCAACTAATGACCCTCCTCGCTCCTCCCACCTCTCTCTCTCTCACCCCAAACCCTTACTAATTACTTCACTATTCATTTCTTTCCTTTCGCTTTCTCTTATACGTTTGTGGCAGTGATTCTGTATTCTAGAGTTCTCTCTAGAGTTTCGGGTAGCTGATCCAGTTACGGCGCCTTGTAGTCTTAGCACCTAGGTAGTCAAATACCTAGGTTACAAGGTGTTGAACGAGAGAGGTTGCCTTAGGATCTCTGGGAGTGCTCTAGAATAGTTAGCTAACTGGGGACGGGATAACGGACTAGAGAGAGCTGTTTCCCCCGGCCTCGTTAGTTAACTGGGGGGTGGAATAATGGACAAGATAGAGCTATTTCCCCCACCCCCCGTTACACCATCACCAGAGATATACTCACTAAACATAACCAGACCATCACCAGAGATATACTCACAAACAACACCAAAATAATCGTCAGCAACAACAGACTGGACATCGGCGAGGCATTATACATAAAGCAAACAAAGCAACACATCAATTGCCAACTAGCACCAAATTACACTCCTGTGGGGAAGTTTTATTATTTTATTAATTTAATTTAATTCAACATCTTAAATTGTAAAATTAAATTAATTAAATATTTATTTCATAAAAGCTTAGTGAAATCTTAGTGGACTGTATTTTTTAAATTTCACACATATAGATCCACACTGACTATGGGGGTTTTATATTTAAATTCAACTAAACTAAATTAAATCAGTTAGTTAAACTATGTAAATAATTCAGGTTATTTAAATTGTATAAGTGAATTGATTTAGTAATTATATGGAGCAACAGCTTATCTGGCTCAGAGGCTGTTACTCCAGTCTGAACACGTATGAGTCCCACAGGCTGGTTACTTCCACATAGACTATGTGGCTTGTGGCGTCACTTCCATGCCGCAATATGTCTAAGTTTAGAAACCCTTAACTCACTGTTTAAACGCAGTTCCAACCTCAGCCTGCCAGAATGTTACATTGTAAAAAATGCATGCAACATTTACAGACATATAAACTCAGTTAAATTCCACAATTTATTTGTGGAAAAGTCTTACCCATTGTGGTCGGCTGCCGGTCATACCTCTAACCATGAACTAAACTTGTAAAATGATGCCACTCTAATCTTTGTGCTAGAACCGGAAACGAGATACTTCCCGATAATTGACGATGTCGCTGTGAAGTATAACTTTAAAATATCACACGATTTCACGAGAACTCAGGGAACAAACACAGCGTGTGACTCGTCTTGGCAAATAATATGGCTGCTCTCTCAATCCTCCCTCACTCGTTTTGTTTGAGAGATAATTTATACTTTTAGGGAAGGAGTGATATTGATTTTGTATTTATTGCTATATATTTTAGTTAAATATATGTAATGAAAATAAGCATCAATCACTTTTCAGACTGTATGAATAATATTGGTAAATAGACCCATATTCGAATTATTACATATGATTTTGGTGACATCACAGTTCATATGCTTTCATAATGAATATAAAAATTAATTACATCCTCCTATTTAGGAGAAATTTAACTTCAAATTTATTTTAATAATTTTATGAAACAGAAAATATATTTTCCTGGATTATATGTAATTAAATAATAATTAAATAAATTTTAATAATCTAGGAGGGGGAAATTACCACATAATTCTGGGAGGGAGAATACATGTAGGATTCCACTATTTAGGACTCGCTGAACACTTTATTACTCTTCATCAGAAATATTAAATTATTGTTTTAATTTTAATGTGCACTTGTGTGTGGCATTACATACAGGATGGATGTCCCTTATTATAATTGAGAGTTGTGTAGGTCTCTTCATTACTTCTTCTCCAGCCAACTCCAATAGTGCTAACTATTCTACTGACATGAGGCTAGTGGTGGCTTTGTACTTCACTTTTACTATCTTCAAGATTCCTTGGCTATCTGGGTGAACAGAGACAATACGGTCTATAGGCCACTCTGAGCATGTACTTTCGCTGTCCACCAGAACAACACAGACATGTTGTAACTGTATTATGTTACAAGGGTTGGTAGCCCCATAGTAATAATCATGCAGAGCAGGTAAATACTCCAGATCCCAAACTTCATTCCACCGACTGATTATTCGCAACAGATCTTTATGACGCTGAACAAAGTCGCTCTCCCCAATGTATGAAGGATCTCTTGGGTCCTCATCAGTGAGGGTCTCAAAAAGGTTGAGAGGTTCCCCATACATCAAATGAGATGGACTAAGTGACTCATGTTGTGAGATGTCATCAGAAAGGTAAGTCAGCGGTCGGTTATTGCCTCTGGATTCAATTTCCGTGACAACGGTGTGGAGTTCTAGTTTTTTAGCATTGCAAGGATTTACTTATACAGCATTTCACTGTCCCAACAATTCTCTCATTCAACACTCCATACCACGTTGCTCTGGGTGGTACAAATTTCCAGTAGCACTGCCGTTCATTCAGGGTAGTGCGAACAACTGGGTGGTCCCAGATCTCACTCAGGCATGTTTCATAAGCCACCAGATTGGACCCGTTGACAGATATCATCAAATTAGGGCAAGATCTGCGTGCAGAAAAACCTGTGGAAAACCTGGATAAATGATGGCACAAGAATAAAGGCAAATGTAGGCCTTAACAGGGATTTTGTCCCTGGTGTATGTATAGCACCTATGAAGTGAACTCCTGTGGCCTCGAAAAGACGAAAGTGCACTACTCGTTCCTTAGGGAAGGGTGGGGGTCCTGGGTATGGAAATACCCGAGCATCGTACCTCCGGCAGGAAATACCGAATTAAGGTATTGACAAGCAGTCTGGCGACTTTGCGGAAGCCAGTACTAATGTCACAAAAAGGTTAGAATATCTAGTACCCCCTCCCCCCATGAACAGTGCAGTGTTCGGGAATGTAAAGTACAAGCAATCTGCTTTTCCAGTGATTCTGCATGAGGAAACAAGGATGTTTTACTTCAAGATCAACATCTTCGTGTTGTAATCTGTGAGAAGTCCTTGTGAAACGCTTTTAGGCATCAGACCATAAATAAAAGAAGGAGAAAATGAACTTTGGAGAGTTAATTTTTCAATTACCCGCGACAGTAAAGAAAAACGTAAGAAATATTGTGAAGATTCTTGTTACAATCATTAATCTTACCCTTTTGGTCATATTCAACAATATATATATATATATATATATATATATATATATATATATATATATATATATATATATATATATAATATATATATATATATATATATATATATATATATATATATATATATATATATATATATATATATATATATATATATATATATATATATGTGTGTGTGTGTGAAAGCTGCATGAACGCGCAAGCCATGTATCACTAAGAACTCTTGGTACTGTGTACGTTTAGGGGTGATCATGGACGGCATGGGTTCGAATCCTGGCCGGGTCAAAGAGTTCTTAGTGATATATATATATATATATATATATATATATATATATATATATATATATATATATATATATATATATATATATATATATATATATATTATTAAATATGACCGAAAAAGTAAGATTAATAATTCTAACACGAATTTTCTCAATCTTTCGTACATTTCTTTTCACTGTTGGAGGTAAATCAAAAATCAATTCTCCAAAATTCATTTTTATTTCTAGTCTGACGCGACACGACCGCGTTTCGTAAAACTTATTACATTTTCAAAGACTTTTAGTTTACAAATACACAACTGAATAGAACTTACGCATCTCCGATTTTATATCTACATTTGAGTGAGGTGGATGGGGTGAGGTGGCATTAATAGGGTATTAATTTCATCAACACAAGACAGAACAAGAGGTGGCATTAATAGGGTATTAATTTCATCAACACAAGACAGAACACGAAACAATGGGTATTGAATAGAAGTGTTTGTAGAAAGCCTATTGGTCCATATTTCTTGATGCTTCTATATTGGAGCGGAGTCTTGAGGTGGGTAGAATATAGTTGTGCATTAATTGGCTGTTGATTGCTGGTGTTGACTTCTTGATGTGTAGTGCCTCGCAAACGTCAAGCCGCCTGCTATCGCTGTATCTATCGATGATTTCTGTGTTGTTTACTAGGATTTCTCTGGCGATGGTTTGGTTGTGGGAAGAGATTATATGTCCCTTAATGGAGCCCTGTTGCTTATGCATCCTTAAACGCCTAGAAAGAGATGTTGTTGTCTTGCGTATATACTGGGTTTTTTGGAGCTTACAGTCCCCAAGAGGGCATTTGAAGGCATAGACGACGTTAGTCTCTTTTAAAGCGTTCTGTTTTGTGTCTGGAGAGTTTCTCATGAGTAGGCTGGCCGTTTTTCTGGTTTTATAGTAAATCGTCAGTTGTATCCTCTGATTTTTGTCTGTAGGGATAACGTTTCTATTAACAATATCTTTCAGGGCCCTTTCCTCCGTTTTATGAGCTGTGGAAAAGAAGTTCCTGTAAAATAGTCTAATAGGGGGTATAGGTGTTGTGTTATTTGTCTCTTCAGAGGTTGCATGGCGTTTCACTTTCCTTCTTATGATGTCTTCGACGAAACCATTGGAGAAGCCGTTGTTGACTAGGACCTGCCTTACCCTACAGAGTTCTTCGTCGACTTGCTTCTATTCTGAGCTGTGGCTGAGAGCACGGTCGACATATGCGTTAACAACACTCCTCTTGTACCTGTCTGGGCAGTCGCTGTTGGCATTTAGGCACATTCCTATGTTCGTTTCCTTAGTGTAGACTGCAGTGTGGAAACCTCCGCTCTTTTCCATGACTGTTACATCTAGAAAGGGCAGCTTCCCATCCTTTTCCATCTCGTAAGTTGCATAAGTTCTATTCAGTTGTGTATTTGTAAACTAAAGTCTTTGAAAATGTAATAAGTTTTACGAAACGCACTCGTGTCGTGTCAGACTAGAAATAAAAATTAATTTTGGAGAATTGATTTTTGATTTACCTCCAACAGTGAAAAGAAATGTACGAAAGATTGAGAAAATTCGTGTTAGAATTATTAATCTTACTTTTTCGGTCATATTTAATAATATATGTCGACAGGAAAGACTGCTACCAAAATATACTAATATATATATATATATATATATATATATATATATATATATATATATATATATATATATATATATGTATATATGCGAACAAGCCTGAATGGTCCCCAGGACATATGCAACTGAAAACTCACACCCCAGAAGTGACTCGAACCCATACTCCCAGAAGCAACGCAACTGGTATGTACAAGACGCCTTAATCCACTTGACCATCACGACCGGACATAATGAGGTGATAGCCGAGGCTATATGAACCACCCCACCGCCGGCATGTTTTCAGTTGCATATGTATATATATATATATATATATATATATATATATATATATATATATATATATATATATCTGCCATAACTAGTACGCTTTAACCCACTACACCATCAGACCCTACAAAAGAAGTAGAGACTTCGAGATATATATACATCTCAAATATCTCCACTTCCCGATGGCACCAGATAAGTGTGAGGTTAGTCTGCGTTTTTCATCAAGCCACTGTCAATGTGAGAGAACTCGTGTCCATGCTATAAGCCTATACTTGCATAAACCACAAGTGAAGATTAACAATCTTTGGACAACACCCACCAGTGGGACTCGAACCCAGAAAGCACAACTACCTTCCAGTAGCTGCCATAACTAGTACGCTTTAACCCACTACACCATCAGACCCTACAAAAGAAGTAGAGACTTCGAGATATATATACATCTCAAATATCTCACTTCCCGAGGGCACCAGATAAGTGTAAGGTTAGTCTGCGTTTTTCATCAAGCCACTGTCAATGTGAGAGAACTCGTGTCCATGCTATAAGCCTATACTTGCATAAACCACAAGTGAAGATTAACAATCTTTGGACAACACCCACCAGTGGGACTCGAACCCAGAAAGCACAAATACCTTCCAGTAGCTGCCATAACTACCACGCTTTAACCCACTACACCATCAGACCCTACAAAAGAAGTAGAGACTTCGAGATATATATACATCTCAAATATCTCCACTTCCCGAGGGCACCAGATAAGTGTGAGGTTAGTCTGCGTTTTTCATCAAGCCACTGTCAATGTGAGAGAACTCGTGTCCATGCTATAAGCCTATACTTGCATAAACCACAAGTGAAGATTAACAATCTTTGGACAACACCCACCAGTGGGACTCGAACCCAGAAAGCACAACTACCTTCCAGTAGCTGCCATAACTAGTACGCTTTAACCCACTACACCATCAGACCCTACAAAAGAAGTAGAGACTTCGAGATATATATACATCTCAAATATCTCACTTCCCGAGGGCACCAGATAAGTGTAAGGTTAGTCTGCATTTTTCATCAAGCCACTGTCAATGTGAGAGAACTCGTGTCCATGCTATAAGCCTATACTTGCATAAACCACAAGTGAAGATTAACAATCTTTGGACAACACCCACCAGTGGGACTCGAACCCAGAAAGCACAAATACCTTCCAGTAGCTGCCATAACTACCACGCTTTAACCCACTACACCATCAGACCCTACAAAAGAAGTAGAGACTTCGAGATATATATACATCTCAAATATCTCCACTTCCCGAGGGCACCAGATAAGTGTGAGGTTAGTCTGCATTTTTCATCAAGCCACTGTCTATGTGAGAGAACTCGTGTCCATGCTATAAGCCTATACTTGCATAAACCACAAGTGAAGATTAACAATCTTTGGACAACACCCACCAGTGGGACTCGAACCCAGAAAGCACAACTACCTTCCAGTAGCTGCCATAACTAGTACGCTTTAACCCACTACACCATCAGACCCTACAAAAGAAGTAGAGACTTCGAGATATATATACATCTCAAATATCTCCACTTCCCGAGGGCACCAGATAAGTGTGAGGTTAGTCTGTGTTTTTCATCAAGCCACTGTCAATGTGAGAGAACTCGTGTCCATGCTATAAGCCTATGCTTGCATAAACCACAACACTTGTGGTTTATATATATATATATGTATATATATATGTATATATATATATGTATATATATATGTATATATATATGTATATATATATATGTATATATATATATGTATATATATATATGTATATATATATATATATATATATATATATATATATATATATATATATATATATATATATATATATTGTGACGATAATCTCTTTCAAGAGAGATTGAGTCTGCTCTTCTCTACATGAAGTTACATATTTTATTCAAGAATAAGATGCTACCTTCAAGATACGTCTCCCAGTAGCACAAAACGTTTTGACCAGGAAGCAAAACGTACCCAAAACTCACCCACCTACTCCACGCCGGCTCGTCATCAACCAGCCAACTACCCTTCCCAGCCTGCCTGCTCCTGATTGGTGACTCGCCGACTGCAAACCTGCACACTGCACATCAGCGCCCTCTACCTGAGTCGATGTCTGGGCTTGGTCCAGCCATTGAAGTCAGAATTTCCTTGTGCTCTCAAGCAGTGAACAACTAACTGATATATGTGTATCTGCTAGATGTTTCGCAGCTATCGCTAATATTTTCAGCACCTGATTATTTTTCACCTTTACCTTTATTATTATTGTAGAGTAACTTCATCCTTATTATTCATTTATGTTATATTGTTTTTGACTTGTTCTTTTGCACTGTACATTGCCAAGGGATTGTCTTTGTTTATGATTTGTTTATTAATTAAAGTTTCATTGTTCATACTTTGTGTTTTGCATGTCTTCCCTTACTTTACCACAGACAGAAAACAGGCAAGCGGTCTATTTCTTTTTTGTAAATGTGATTAGGCATTGACACCTGCCATTGGAGGACTGCCGAACATCTACACTCCAACACTTTCCGTCACATTTAATGGGGGCCTGTCCGTGAGCTTCCCTCAGGTACTAGTACCAGAATGTCAATTTGTGGTAAGCGTACTTGGCTTTGTTACAGTTGCTTTTCAATATTTTCATTACTTTTAATATTTATATGGTGCTGTGTGTATTGTGCATTCCAAGAGTAGCATATAGTGAGTGTTGGATAACTTTGGATTACGTGGTGACTGTAGGCCGCAGTCATTCTCTTAATTGGTCATCCATCCCTCCGTGTTATTACTCGTGTCTTCCACCTTTTGTCCCTAGGGTATTTCTCAATCTCAGACAGATCATCATTTTGGGTACCCTGGTACTTTGGTTTGTCTTCGGGTCAAAGCACCCTATCTTCTGCAATCCGACCGAAGGAGGATAAAGAGGGCCATTGTTCTTCTAGCACGGACTACGTTGCTAAGTTGGGACCTCAGCAGGAGTTCTCATCATCAGTTGACATTCGCACCCCTACACGTCGGTCAGAGATGATGATATTTACTTAGGTAGGGAATTAGCTTTCTTTTTTCAGAGCACAAAGTTCGCTAATTCTGTAAGTATCATATTTCATTTAGTGGGGAAACCCTTGCTTCTGTCCTATAGAGACTCGGTAAGGTATGCCTACATTCTTGGACTACCTTATTCACTTTTGGAACAATTAAATGTTTCATTTGTTTTAGAAACTATCAGTTTCATTTATATAGTAGGATTTTCTTGCCCTTATTCTCTTACATTGAGTACCGGGTACAAGATTTCCTGCGCTTTGATTGACTAATCATTTACCATTCTGAAATTAACATTATTTGTTAAATATTAAATTCCACAGGATAGTTACCAGTGGCCACGTTATCCTGTTACTGACACTTACCATATCACATGTATTCGTTGTACATTTATTTGCTATTTTTCACCATGTTTTGTCTCCCAGCTTTTCGAAACGATCCAGCAGGTGAAATAGGAACCTTAAGTCATGCCAAGAGGATCGAATTACAAACTCTTGCACACGAGTATTAACTAAATGTTCCCCATGGAGTCAACAAAAATGAATTGCATAACTTAATAATGGATCACCTCTTATTTGAAGGGAAGATTGACTCTGAAACTCACGAAACTTATTCTATTGCAGATAACCATGATCTGGCAACTATGAAACTCAAGCTCGAACTTACAAAACTCGAGCGGGAGCAACAGCAAGAAGCTCTACAAATCAGGAAAGAAGAAGCTGCAATAAGGAAAGAAGAGCAAGAAAGAGAGGCTGCCCTGGTGAAAGAAGCCCTCCAACAACAAAAAGAAGCTCTACAACTGAGGGAAAGAGAAGCTGCAATCAGGAAAGAAGAACAGGAACGTGAGACTGCACTACTCCATGAGCGTGAGCGAGAAACGCTTGAAGCAAAACAACGTCACCTGGAGATACAACGCGAGCATGACAAACAGCAAACTGAGATGGCTATAACATGTCATCAACGAGAACTCACGTTGGAAACTACACACCACACTCAGCGCCAACAAGCTACCGCTAGTCTTCCCGTAAGTTTCAATGTCTCCCATGCAAGTAAGTTAATGCCACCATTCGTTGAGACAGTTTGATGTCTTTTTTACCACTTTTGAGACCCTAGCTAATAAACTTAGCTGGCCTGCAGATCAATGGTCTACCCTTCTCAGAGTGCATCTCACAGGTAGAGCTGCAGTTAGTCTCAGTACCTTAGCGTCTGAGAATGACTACCAGACCCTGAAGGAAGCAGTGCTGGACGCCTACCTTCTCTCCACCGAAAGCTACAGACGAAAATTTCGTGATCATCTAAAGGCAAATACCACCACCTTTCTAGAATTTGCCAATACCAAGAAAAGATATTTCATGAAATGGCTGGAAGCAGCACATGTCTCTACATTTTCAGAGCTCATCAACCTCATGTAAGTTGAGGAATTCTTGAGACGTGTTCCCCCTTCCGTCCGTTTATATTTAGCAGACAAAGAAGAAACCGACTACATCAGATGTGCGAAGTCAGCTGACACCTACAGCCTCACCCACCGGCTTACACCAGAACCACTTTCCAGTAAAAAGTTTTGGTACAGTTATGATAAAGCGAGTGCAGATCAAGCAAGCTCTCAATTGTATTGTAAGTATTGCAAACTCTATGGACAAACCATAGATAGATGTGGGAAAGCTCAATACAAAGGCAATGAAACAACTAAACCCAAACCGACTCCTCCTAAGTCCGGTAAGCCTGTGATGAATGTTGGTGTTCCTATTAATGATCTTTCTCTCTCCAGCAAACACCTGTATCCTGGAACTGTCTCTACCAACGGTACAGATTCGGAGGGACGTTTCAAATTGAAGATCTTGAGGGACACAGCGGCTCTTCAGTCCATAATATTGAAATCAGCTGTGCCTAACATCACCTACACCGGGGAAACCATCCTTATCACTGACCTCACTGCTACCACTCCGTATCCACTCGCCAGAGTCCACCTGGATTGTCCTTTTGTGACCGGTGAAGTCCAAGTCGTCATCAAGGAGAAGCCTTTTCCCATGCCTGGAGTGCAACGTCTCCTGGGCAACGACTTGGCAGAAGATCTGCAACCGTCCAACCAGATCATCATGGACAAACCCCAGGTGTGTAACTCTGTAGTGGACAAACCCATCTTTGAGTATGTTTCAGCTGAGGTCCAAGAAAGTTATGAAGTTTCTCCTCCGGTTTTGGTGACCACCCGTGCACAAGCGGCACGCCCGCAACCAGCTGACTCTCATGCAACCGCTGTCCCTCAAGACCCTCAGAATCTACCACCAAATCTTTCCAGTTTGGAGTTCCGTAAGTTACAGAGGGAAGATCAATCATTAACACCATTATTCTTCCAGGCTGAGACTCAACCTGACAGTATCCCAGGGTTTTTCCTAGAGAATCAGTTGCTCTACCGCAGGTACAGACCCAGTATGCTGAAGGAGGACGACGATTGGGCAAATGTCGAACAACTAGTAGTTCCCACCAGCCTACGGCCCGATATTCTACACCTGGCCCACAGAGCTCTTTCTCACTATGGTTTTAACAAAACCTACCACGGAATGAAACAGACGAGACTACTACTGGCCAGGTATGGTTAAGGACGTCAAAAAGTACGTGCAACAGTGTCATATATGTCAGATGGCAGGTAAACCTAACATCTCTATTCCTCAGGCCCCATTGACTCCTATTCAGGTGCCTGCGGAACCTTTCCACAGACTCAGCATAGACTGTGTTGGTCCTTTACCCCGGACCAGTTCTGGCATCGCCTATATACTAACTGTCTTGTGTCCTACCACCAGATTCCCCATAGCAGTTCCAGTAAAGAACATTACGGCTGCTACTGTGGTGAAACAACTAATGAAGATCTTCACCCAGTTTGGATTTCCAAGAGAGGTTCAAAGTGACTGTGGCACCAACTTCACCAGTGATCTCTTCAAGAAGACACTGGAAGAGTTCAACATCACACAGGTATTGGCCAGCCTCTATCATCCTGCTTCACAGGGTTCTCTTGAACGTAGTCATCAGACTATTAAAGCACTCCTAAAGAAATTTTGCAATGAAACCTTGAAGGACTGGGATAAACAACTTGACCTCATTATGTGCATTTTCAGAAGTCTCCCCAATGAGTCTCTAGGAGTATTTCCTTATGAGATGCTCTACAGACGTAAGTGCCGTACTCCTCTCAAAGCTTTCAAAGATTCTCTACGTAATGCCACCTTCAGTGACCCTCAGAATGTGCCCCAGTTTCTTCAAAACTTAAAACACATTCTAGAGAGAGTACGTAAATTTGCTAATGACAATCTATTGAAAGCTAAGGAGAGGATGAAGACTAATTTCGACCAACGCAGCAAACTAAGGAAATTTAAACCACGAGACTTCGTGTTGGCATATTTTCCTATCCCAGGTTCTCCATTGGAAAAGAAGTTTTCAGTACCTTACCGCATCAAAGAGTGCAGGAACAATCACAACTACATTCTTGAGACTCCAGATAGGCGGCGGAAGACCCAGTTGTGCCACGTCAACCTCCTGAAGCAGTATCAAGGTACTCCCCCTACTGTGTTGGTCTCATAATCCACCTTTAAAGGTCCATACCTCCACAGTGAAACCTTCCCTGCTTCTCCTCCCGAAAGCACTAACACTGAGTCAGTGCCTTCCAACTCGGAAATCCTTAATGATCTTCATACCTATTTGCAGGACAGTAATAGTGCTCCTTTCATCAGAATCTTCGAGGAACTTCAGAAGTTGTTCAGCGATGATCCACAGGAGTGTAATGTGGTTCAGCACGACATCCAGCTACTCCCTGACACCCGGCCGATTCGTCAACCTTTCTACAGAATCAGCCGGAGTAAAAAGGAAGTCATGCGTGCTGAGGTACAGTACCTCCTGGATCATGGGCTGGCCACCCCTTGTGAGTCCCCTTGGGCCTCACCCTGCATCTTGGTGCCGAAACCGCAAGGTAAAGTGAGGTTGTGTACTGATTACGGGAAATTGAATCTTGTGACTATCAAGGATGCTTATCCATTACCTAGAATAGATGACATCCTTGACGCCATTGTTAATGCTCGGTATCTATCAAAGTTAGACTTACTCAAGGGATACTACCAAGTATGTTTGACAAAGCGAGCTAAGGAAATATCTGCCTTTACCACTCCCTTTGGCCTTTACAGATACGAACGCCTTCCATTTGGACTATGTAATGCCCCGGCCACCTTCCAGCGAGCTGTCAACTGCATCATCCAGGGCTTAGATAACACCTACGCCTACTTGGATGATATCGTTGTGGCAACCAACACCTGGAGCGAACATCTTCTCCAGCCGCAACGATTGTTTGCCAAGCTCCTGACAGCCGGCCTCACCATCAACTTGGGCAAGTCCACCTTTGCCAAAGGTAAAGTGCGTTATCTTGGTCATGGGATAGGGAGTGGCAGCATAGCTCCGTTAAACATACATACCCAAGCCATCCAGCATTACCCACAGCCTTACACCAGGAAGCAGCTCCTGCGCTTCCTTGGTCTTGCCTCCTACTACAGTAGGTTTGTGAAGAATTTTACTACGGTGGCGACACCATTGATCACTTTAACCAGTCCCAAGCAACGGTATAATTGGACCATTCAGCAGACCATTGCTTTTGAACAACTTAAATTCCTGCTCTGTTCAAATCCTATTCTCGCCTCGCCAGATATCACGAAGCCTTTCATCCTCCATGTCGACGCCAGTGGTACCGGCATCGGGGGTGTCCTGATGCAACAACGAGGCGAGGATGTTTTACCTGTTAGCTACTACACCTACAAGTTAAAAACCCACCAGAAGAATTACAGCACGATCGAAAAGGAGCTACTCTCCATCGTCCTGAACTTGCAGCACTTTGAATCATACCTGCAAGGTGCTCGGTTTACCACCATCTACTCGGACCACAATCCCCTACGCTTCCTGCAGCAAGCCCAATTCAACAATCAACGGCTTCTACGATGGGCTTTATATCTGCAGAATTTCAACCTGGAGATATTCTACATCAAAGGTTCTGACAACATCATAGCAGACACCCTCTCCAGTGTTTATGAGGTAGAGACAACTCCACCTACTACTCTACCATCTGAAGACGTAACTTCCTCCGTAAGTGCAGACTTCGGGGAAGAGTTGTGATGATAATCTCTTTCAAGAGAGATTGAGCCTGCTCTTCTCTACATGAAGTTACATATTTTATTCAAGAATAAGATGCTACCTTCAAGATACGTCTCCCAGTAGCACAAAACGTTTTGAATAGGAGGCAAAACGTACCCAAAACTCACCCCCCTACTCCACTCCCTCCACGTCGGCTCGTCATCAACCAGCCAACTACCCTACCCAGCCTGCCTGCTCCTGATTGGTGACTCACCGACTGCACACCTGCAAACTGCACCTCAGCGCCCTCTACCTGAGTCGATGTCTGGGCTTGGTCCAGCCATTGAAGTCAGAATATCCTTGTGATCTCAAGCAGTGAACAACTAACTGATATATGTGTATCTGCTAGATGTTTCGCAGCTAGCGCTAATATTCTCAGCACCTGATTATTTTTCACCTTTAACTTTATTATTATTGTAGAGTAACTTCATCCCTATTATTCCTTTATGTTATATTGTTTTTGACTTGTTCTTTTGCACTGTACATTGCCAAGGGATTGTCTTTGTTTATAATTTATTAATTAATTAAAGTTTCATTGTTCATACTTTGTGTTTTACGTGTCTTCCCTTACTTTACCACAGACAGACAGAAAACAGGCAAGCAGTCTATTTTTTTTTTTGTACGTGTGACTAAGCATTAATACTTGCCATTGGAGGACTGCCGAACATCTACACTCCAACACTTTCCTGTCACAATATTTATATTTATATATTTAAATATACATATACATACATACATATATATATATATGTCGTACCTAATAGCCAGAACGCACTTCTCGGCCTACTATGCAAGGCCCGATTTGCCTAATAAGCCAAGTTTTCATGAATTAATTGTTTTTCGACTACCTAACCTACCTAACCTAACCTAACCTAACTTTTTCGGCTACCTAACCTAACCTAACCTATAAAGATAGGTTAGGTTAGGTTAGGTAGGGTTGGTTAGGTTCGGTCATATAACTACGTTAATTTTAACTCCAATAAAAAAAAATTGACCTCATACATAATGAAATGGGTAGCTTTATCATTTCATAAGGAAAAAATAAGAGAAAATATAATAATTCATGAAAACTTGGCTTATTAGGCAATTTGGGCCTTGCATAGTAGGCTGAGAAGTGCGTTCTGGCTACTAGGTACGACATATATATATATATATATATATATATATATATATATATATATATATATATATTTTATTAAATATGACCGAAAAAGTAAGATTAATAATTCTAACACGAATTTTCTCAATCTTTCGTACATTATGCTTCACTGTTGGAGGTAAATCAAAAATCACTTCTCCAAAATTCATTTTTATTTCTAGTCTGACGCGACACGGGCGCGTTTCGTAAAACTTATTACATTTTCAAAGACTTCACAAATACACAACTGATTAGAACTTGCGTTTCCCTGATTTTATATCTACATTTGAGTGAGGTGGGAAGGGTGATGTGGCATTACATTTGAGTAAGGTGGGAAGGATGATGTGGCATTAGAGGATATTAATAGGGTATTAAAAGTATCAACACAAGACAGAACACGAAACAATGGATATTTGAATAGAAGTGTTTGTAGAAAGCCTATTGGTCCATATTTCTTGATGCTTCTATATTGGAGCGGAGTCTTGAGGTGGGTAGAATATAGTTGTGCAATAATTGGCTGTTGATTGCTGGTGTTGACTTCTTGATGTGTAGTGCCTCGCAAACGTCGAGCCGCCTGCTATCGCTGTATCTATCGATGATTTCTGTGTTGTTTACTAGGATTTCTCTGGCGATGGTTTGGTTATGGGAAGAGATTATATGTTCCTTAATGGAGCCCTGTTGTTTATGCATCGTTAAACGCCTAGAAAGAGATGTTGTTGTCTTGCCTATATACTGGGTTTTTTGGAGCTTACAGTCCCCAAGTGGGCATTTGAAGGCATAGACGACGTTAGTCTCTTTTAAAGCGTTCTGTTTCGTGTCTGGAGAGTTTCTCATGAGTAGGCTGGCCGTTTTTCTGGTTTTATAGTAAATCGTCAGTTGTATCCTCTGATTTTTGTCTGTAGGGATAACGTTTCTATTAACAATATCTTTCAGGACCCTTTCCTCTGTTTTATGAGCTGTGGAAAAGAAGTTCCTGTAAAATAGTCTAATAGGGGGTATAGGTGTTGTGTTAGTTGTCTCTTCGGAGGTTGCATGGCTTTTCACTTTCCTTCTTATGATGTCTTCGATGAAACCATTGGAGAAGCCGTTATTGACTAGAACCTGCCTTACCCTACAGAGTTCTTCGTCGACTTGCTTCCATTCTGAGCTGTGGCTGAGAGCACGGTCGACGTATGCGTTAACAACACTCCTCTTGTACCTGTCAGGGCAGTCGCTGTTGGTATTTAGGCACATTCCTATGTTTGTTTCCTTTGTGTAGACTGCAGTGTGGAAACCTCCGCCCTTTTCCATGACTGTTACATCTAGAAAAGGCAGCTTCCCATCCTTTTCCGTCTCGTAAGTGAAACGCAGCACGGAACTCTGCTCAAATGCCTCCTTCAGCTCCTGCAGATGTCTGACATCAGGTACCTGTGTAAAAATGTCGTCAACATACCTGCAGTATATGGCCGGTTTCAAGTTCATGTCGACTAAGACTTTTTGCTCGATGGTACCCATGTAGAAGTTTGCAAACAGGACACCTAGGGGAGAACCCATAGCGACCCCATCTACTTGCTTATACATGTGCCCATCCGGGCTCAAGAAGGGTGCCTCTTTAGTACAAGCTTGGAGTAGTTTCCTCAGAATACTTTCTGGCATGTCAAGAGGAGTACAGGCTGGATCACGATACACTCTGTCGGCTATCATTCCGATTGTCTCGTCCACAGGTACGTTGGTAAACAGCGATTCTACGTCCAACGAGGCTCTTATCCCTGTGGCCCGTGCGCCCCGCAGTAAGTCCACAAATTCCTTTGGAGACTTCAGGCTGAAGGCGCAAGGAACATAAGGAGTCAGCAGGCCGTTGAGTCGCTTCGCCAATCTGTACGTGGGTGTGGGTATCTGGCTAATGATTGGCCGAAGTGGGTTTCCAGGCTTGTGCGTCTTGACATTTCCATACGCATATCCAGGTTTATATTCCCCAATGATCTTTGGCAGGTGGAGTCCGGATTTCTTGGCGTTCACAGTTTCGATCAGTTTGTTGACCTTTGCTTTTAATTCGGCTGTAGTGTCCTTCGTTACCCTTTGGAACTTAGTTTGGTCAGAGAGTATGATGTTCATTTTCGCCAGATATTCGTCTTTTTTAAGAATGACATATATTGGCGACTTGTCACCTCTCCTGACAACTATCTCCTTGTTCTCACGAAGGCTTTTAGCTGCCGCTCTAAGCTCGGGGGACAGTATGGTGCTTCTGTAGTTGCCTCGATTCTTTCCTCCTTCTGCAATAAGTTCTGCTTGTAAGGTATCTTTGGTAGTGACCTTCTTTTGTGTCTCGAGGTCGAATATGTCGTCCAACAGAATTTCCAACTCCACTTTCCGGGCCATTTCACTCGGTCTGGACATAACATGACAGTTTATGCCCAGATTTAGGAGAGTGACTTGGTCCTCAGTGAGGTTAATTCCTGCAAGGTTCAGGAAGCCATCTCTTGGTCGTGGAATTGCCATAGGTCCTCCATATAATGTTGTTAGTTTCTTGATAATCCTTGTTTCAGTGCTGAGGTGATGTTGGTCTGTGAGGATGTCGAGGTGTTGTTCAATGCGGGTACGGATACTGTGGTCGATGTTGCTATTTCTCCACTCGTTTGTAGCATGAAGTAGTTGCGTTTTTTTGTCTTTGATTTCATTCTCTGCCTTGTATATCTGATCACGAATCAGATCCTGGCGATATTTTATCGTGAAGGCTTGATTCCTTGCTGCTGGGTCGTGCACTTTAACATTAGTATATTTTGGTAGCAGTCTTTCCTGTAGACATATTTTATTAAATATGACCGAAAAAGTAAGATTAATAATTCTAACACGAATTTTCTCAATCTTTCGTACATTATGCTTCACTGTTGGAGGTAAATCAAAATCACTTCTCCAAAATTCATTTTTATTTCTAGTCTGACGCGACACGGGCGCGTTTCGTAAAACTTATTACATTTTCAAAGACTTCACAAATACACAACTGATTAGAACTTGCGTTTCCCTGATTTTATATCTACATTTGAGTGAGGTGGGAAGGGTGATGTGGCATTACATTTGAGTAAGGTGGGAAGGATGATGTGGCATTAGAGGATATTAATAGGGTATTAAAAGTATCAACACAAGACAGAACACGAAACAATGGATATTTGAATAGAAGTGTTTGTAGAAAGCCTATTGGTCCATATTTCTTGATGCTTCTATATTGGAGCGGAGTCTGAAGGAGGAGCTATATTGCAGGAGCTGAAGGAGGCATTTGAGCAGAGTTCCGTGCTGCGTTTCACTTACGAGACGGAAAAGGATGGGAAGCTGCCTTTTCTAGATGTAACAGTCATGGAAAAGGTCGGAGGTTTCCACACTGCAGTCTACACAAAGGAAACAAACATAGGAATGTGCCTAAATACCAACAGCGACTGCCCTGACAGGTACAAGAGGAGTGTTGTTAACGCATACGTCGACCGTGCTCTCAGCCACAGCTCAGAATGGAAGCAAGTCGACGAAGAACTCTGTAGGGTAAGGCAGGTTCTAGTCAATAACGGCTTCTCCAATGGTTTCATCGAAGACATCATAAGAAGGAAAGTGAAAAGCCATGCAACCTCCGAAGAGACAACTAACACAACACCTATACCCCCTATTAGACTATTTTACAGGAACTTCTTTTCCACAGCTCATAAAACAGAGGAAAGGGTCCTGAAAGATATTGTTAATAGAAACGTTATCCCTACAGACAAAAATCAGAGGATACAACTGACGATTTACTATAAAACCAGAAAAACGGCCAGCCTACTCATGAGAAACTCTCCAGACACGAAACAGAACGCTTTAAAAGAGACTAACGTCGTCTATGCCTTCAAATGCCCACTTGGGGACTGTAAGCTCCAAAAAACCCAGTATATAGGCAAGACAACAACATCTCTTTCTAGGCGTTTAACGATGCATAAACAACAGGGCTCCATTAAGGAACATATAATCTCTTCCCATAACCAAACCATCGCCAGAGAAATCCTAGTAAACAACACAGAAATCATCGATAGATACAGCGATAGCAGGCGGCTCGACGTTTGCGAGGCACTACACATCAAGAAGTCAACACCAGCAATCAACAGCCAATTATTGCACAACTATATTCTACCCACCTCAAGACTCCGCTCCAATATAGAAGCATCAAGAAATATGGACCAATAGGCTTTCTACAAACACTTCTATTCAAATATCCATTGTTTCGTGTTCTGTCTTGTGTTGATACTTTTAATACCCTATTAATATCCTCTAATGCCACATCATCCTTCCCACCTTACTCAAATGTAATGCCACATCACCCTTCCCACCTCACTCAAATGTAGATATAAAATCAGGGAAACGCAAGTTCTAATCAGTTGTGTATTTGTGAAGTCTTTGAAAATGTAATAAGTTTTACGAAACGCGCCCGTGTCGCGTCAGACTAGAAATAAAAATGAATTTTGGAGAAGTGATTTTTGATTTACCTCCAACAGTGAAGCATAATGTACGAAAGATTGAGAAAATTCGTGTTAGAATTATTAATCTTACTTTTTCGGTCATATTTAATAAAATATGTCTACAGGAAAGACTGCTACCAAAATATACTAATGTTAAAGTGCACGACCCAGCAGCAAGGAATCAAGCCTTCACGATAAAATATCGCCAGGATCTGATTCGTGATCAGATATACAAGGCAGAGAATGAAATCAAAGACAAAAAAACGCAACTACTTCATGCTACAAACGAGTGGAGAAATAGCAACATCGACCATAGTATCCGTACCCGCATTGAACAACACCTCGACATCCTCACAGACCAACATCACCTCAGCACTGAAACAAGGATTATCAAGAAACTAACAACATTATATGGAGGACCTATGGCAATTCCACGACCAAGAGATGGCTTCCTGAACCTTGCAGGAATTAACCTCACTGAGGACCAAGTCACTCTCCTAAATCTGGGCATAAACTGTCATGTTATGTCCAGACCGAGTGAAATGGCCCGGAAAGTGGAGTTGGAAATTCTGTTGGACGACATATTCGACCTCGAGACACAAAAGAAGGTCACTACCAAAGATACCTTACAAGCAGAACTTATTGCAGAAGGAGGAAAGAATCGAGGCAACTACAGAAGCACCATACTGTCCCCCGAGCTTAGAGCGGCAGCTAAAAGCCTTCGTGAGAACAAGGAGATAGTTGTCAGGAGAGGTGACAAGTCGCCAATATATGTCATTCTTAAAAAAGACGAATATCTGGCGAAAATGAACATCATACTCTCTGACCAAACTAAGTTCCAAAGGGTAACGAAGGACACTACAGCCGAATTAAAAGCAAAGGTCAACAAACTGATCGAAACTGTGAACGCCAAGAAATCCGGACTCCACCTGCCAAAGATCATTGGGGAATATAAACCTGGATATGCGTATGGAAATGTCAAGACGCACAAGCCTGGAAACCCACTTCGGCCAATCATTAGCCAGATACCCACACCCACGTACAGATTGGCGAAGCGACTCAACGGCCTGCTAACTCCTTATGTTCCTTGCGCCTTCAGCCTGAAGTCTCCAAAGGAATTTGTGGACTTACTGCGGGGCGCACGGGCCACAGGGATAAGAGCCTCGTTGGACGTAGAATCGCTGTTTACCAACGTACCTGTGGACGAGACAATCGGAATGATAGCCGACAGAGTGTATCGTGATCCAGCCTGTACTCCTCTTGACATGCCAGAAAGTATTCTGAGGAAACTACTCCAAGCTTGTACTAAAGAGGCACCCTTCTTGAGCCCGGATGGGCACATGTATAAGCAAGTAGATGGGGTCGCTATGGGTTCTCCCCTAGGTGTCCTGTTTGCAAACTTCTACATGGGTACCATCGAGCAAAAAGTCTTAGTCGACATGAACTTGAAACCGGCCATATACTGCAGGTATGTTGACGACATTTTTACACAGGTACCTGATGTCAGACATCTGCAGGAGCTGAAGGAGGCATTTGAGCAGAGTTCCGTGCTGCGTTTCACTTACGAGACGGAAAAGGATGGGAAGCTGCCTTTTCTAGATGTAACAGTCATGGAAAAGGGCGGAGGTTTCCACACTGCAGTCTACACAAAGGAAACAAACATAGGAATGTGCCTAAATGCCAACAGCGACTGCCCTGACAGGTACAAGAGGAGTGTTGTTAACGCATACGTCGACCGTGCTCTCAGCCACAGCTCAGAATGGAAGCAAGTCGACGAAGAACTCTGTAGGGTAAGGCAGGTTCTAGTCAATAACGGCTTCTCCAATGGTTTCATCGAAGACATCATAAGAAGGAAAGTGAAAAGCCATGCAACCTCCGAAGAGACAACTAACACAACACCTATACCCCCTATTAGACTATTTTACAGGAACTTCTTTTCCACAGCTCATAAAACAGAGGAAAGGGTCCTGAAAGATATTGTTAATAGAAACGTTATCCCTACAGACAAAAATCAGAGGATACAACTGACGATTTACTATAAAACCAGAAAAACGGCCAGCCTACTCATGAGAAACTCTCCAGACACGAAACAGAACGCTTTAAAAGAGACTAACGTCGTCTATGCCTTCAAATGCCCACTTGGGGACTGTAAGCTCCAAAAAACCCAGTATATAGGCAAGACAACAACATCTCTTTCTAGGCGTTTAACGATGCATAAACAACAGGGCTCCATTAAGGAACATATAATCTCTTCCCATAACCAAACCATCGCCAGAGAAATCCTAGTAAACAACACAGAAATCATCGATAGATACAGCGATAGCAGGCGGCTCGACGTTTGCGAGGCACTACACATCAAGAAGTCAACACCAGCAATCAACAGCCAATAATTGCACAACTATATTCTACCCACCTCAAGACTCCGCTCCAATATAGAAGCATCAAGAAATATGGACCAATAGGCTTTCTACAAACACTTCTATTCAAATATCCATTGTTTCGTGTTCTGTCTTGTGTTGATACTTTTAATACCCTATTAATATCCTCTAATGCCACATCATCCTTCCCACCTTACTCAAATGTAATGCCACATCACCCTTCCCACCTCACTCAAATGTAGATATAAAATCAGGGAAACGCAAGTTCTAATCAGTTGTGTATTTGTGAAGTCTTTGAAAATGTAATAAGTTTTACGAAACGCGCCCGTGTCGCGTCAGACTAGAAATAAAAATGAATTTTGGAGAAGTGATTTTTGATTTACCTCCAACAGTGAAGCATAATGTACGAAAGATTGAGAAAATTCGTGTTAGAATTATTAATCTTACTTTTTCGGTCATATTTAATAAAATATGTCTACAGGAAAGACTGCTACCAAAATATACTAATATATATATATATATATATATATATATATATATATATATATATATATATATATATATATATATATATATATATATATATATATATATATATATATATATATATATATATTGGTGTATACCAGCAGCAGGTTTTCTTTCAAACATGTTTCATTGAATATGACCACATATTCTGTATTTATTATTTTCTGGTTTAGGTTTTCTGGTTCAATATATATATATATATATATATATATATATATATATATATTGTGATGATAATCTCTTTCAAGAGAGATTGAGCCTGCTCTTCCCTACATCATTACGTCAAAGTACAAGATACTATATAGAAGATACGTCCACCAGTATCGCCAAACGTTTTGCCCAGGAAGCAAAACGTACCCCAACACCTGGCCACAGCCGCCGTAACCAGCAAACTGCTTATCCTCTGCCTGCCTGTTGCTGATTGGCTGGTGTCTCGTCGCACCTGCACTCCGCCACCACCACAAGTCGACGTCTGGGCAGCAGCACGCCAGACTCGTCAGAATATCTTTGTGCTCCATGAAGTTGACATCTCTTGCTGGTAGACTAAGCCTTGGCTTTCGTGTACTAAGGGAGGTGGCAGCTTGAAGCCAGTATTCCAGCACCCATTACATATTTTATTTTGCTATCACTGTAACTTACTTGTCTTAGCGTAACTTTTCATTTGCCAGTTATTATTCATGTTATTTTGTTTGTTGACTTGTCCTGCATTTTATGAGATTGCCTTTATTCATGTCTTGTTTTCTAGAGTAATTAAAATTTCATTGTTTATATACTTGTGTTTTGTGTGTCTTCCCACAGACGAAAGGACAAACTTTTCTCTTTTTTTTTTGTGATGTGACGAGGCCCTGCCCCCAGCTTTTGAAACAGCCGAACACCAACGTTTTACCGTCACATTACGTGGGGGCCTGTCCGGGATGCTTCACTCAGGTACTGGTGCCAAGTAGTAAATTTGTGGTAAGCGTATTTGGCTTTGGTAACGTAGCTTTTCACTATTCAATTTTATTTTCATATGGTGCTGTGTGTATTGTGCATTCCGAGAGTAGCATATGGTGAAGGTGAGACAACTTTGGATTACGTGGTGACTGTAGGCCTCAGTCATTCTCTTAATTGGTCATCTCTCCCTCCGTGTTATTACTCGTGTTTACCATCTTTTGTCCCTAGGATATTTCTCATATTTTCGGCAGATCATCATATTGGTACCCTGGTACTGTGGTCTGTCCCCGGGTCAAGTGCACCTAATCTTCTGCAATCTGACAGTAGGAGGATAAAGAGGGCCATAGTTCCTCTCGCACGAACTTTAGTTGCTGAATTGGGACCTCAGCAGCAGTTCTCGTCACCAGTTGACACCTCGCACCCCTACACGTCGCTCAGAGATGATGATATTTACATTGGTAGGGAATTAGCCTTCTTTTCAGAGCACAAAAGTTTGCTAATTCTGTAAGTATCATATTAATTTCAGTGGGAAAAACTTGCTTATGTCCTATAGAGACTCGGCAAGGTATGCCTACATTCTTGGACTATCAATTTTACTTTTGAGGCAATTAACTGTTTCATTTGTTTTAGAAACTTAGTTTCGCTTGTTTAGTAGGATTTTCATGCCCTTATCCTCTTACAGGAGTACCGGGTACAAGATTTCCTGCGACCTTGATTTATTAATCATTTATCATCTTGAAATTAACATTAATTGTTAAAGATTCCACAGGATAGGTACCAGTTGCCACGTTGTCCTGTTTCTGACATTCACCATATCACAAACAGTATATTCGTTGTGCATTTATTTGCTAATTTCACCATGTTTCGTCTCCAAGCTTTCCGTGCAGATTCCGCAGGTGAAATAGGGACTTTAAGTTGTGCCAAAAGGACTGAATTACAAACTCTTGCACATGAGTATCAACTAGAAGTTCCCTACCAAGCCAACAAAAATGAAATACATAACCTGTTACTGGATCATCTCTTAGAGGAAGGTAAGATAGACTCTGTCCCCAAGAGGGCATTTGAAGGCATAGACAACGTAGGTCTCTTTTAAAGCGTTCTGCTTTGTGTCTGGAGAGTTTCTCATGAGTAGGCTGGCCGTTTTTCTGGTTTTATAGTAAATCGTCAGTTGTATCCTCTGATTTTTGTCTGTAGGGATAACGTTTCTATTAACAATATCTTTCAGGACCCTTTCCTCCGTTTTATGAGCTGTGGAAAAGAAGTTCCTGTAAAATAGGCTAATAGGGGGTATAGGTGCTGTGTTAGTTGTCTCTTCAGAGTAAACAACACAGAAATCATCGATAGATACAGCGATAGCAGGCGGCTTGACGTTTGCGAGGCACTACACATTAAAAAGTCAACACCAGCAATCAACAGCCAATTAATACACAACTATATTCTACCCACCTCAAGACTCCGCTCCAATATAGAAGCATCAAGAAATATGGACCAATAGGCTTTCTACAATCACTTCCAATCAATACCCATTGTTTCGTGTTCTGTCTTGTGTTGATGCAATTAATACCCTATTAATGCCACCTCACCCCATCCACCTCACTCAAATGTAGATATAAACAAATCGGAGATGTGTAAGTTCAACTCAAGAGCAGCACCCAAACCAATGCCAAGGACCATATTCAAGACCAAAAAACCAGTGGATGGTCCCACTTATGCTTTCATTGCCGCACTGGAAAAGAATAATCCAGGATCAGATCTTAGAGCCAAGCCCGACATTAGAGGTAGATATAACATATCCACAGCTAATCCGGATATAATCACAAACCTCAGGAACAGAGAACACCTAGTTGAACTGAAACCAGAAGAAAAAATCACCAAAATGATAGTTCAAAATTTCCCGGTCGAAGTTCATGCAAACAGACTCCTAGAATGCCCAAATGTCACAACGGCGGAAAGATGCAACTACAACAATATCGAAACAAGACAGGTACTTGTAACAATAAAAGGACCTCGCATCAACACTCTGAGTGTTGGCATCTATGGTCAATTCAGGCTGAGACTGTACAACCCAGAACCCATGCGCTGTTACAGATGTCAGCGCTTCGGCTACCACAAAGATGGCTGCAGAGGCCCGGAACGATGTGGTGTATGTAGCGAGCTCCATAATACCGACATATGCAAGAATCTGCACAAAGAAGGCAGACAAACGAAAGCAAAATGCCCGAACTGCGGGGATACACATCACGCCTGGAACAAACGATGTCCAGAAAGGGTAAAAAGAATACTAGCTTTCGGATCAACCCAGCAACCCAAAGTAACTACTTCGAGACCCCAATCGACCAGACCCTCGGTAAAAAGCCAGTGGTACACCCCTCGGCAAGTCCGAATAAATGAAGATCAGCAACAGTCTGGTGCGCCGGGTCCTTCTGGTCTGGGCAAGGACGGGGCCTCCAACAACTGGAGGGGGCAGGGGGGGGCGCTGCTCCACTGGGAGACAGCAACAGAATGGATCGGGGCGGCAGGGCGAACATGCCTGCCGTTGCCTCCGGGACCTCCCAGGCAGAAATGATGATCCCTGCATCATCGGGTGCCTCAGTGGCTGGATGTTGCAGGGGCGCTTCGGCCCAACCAGGAGTCTCCTCACCCGCCAAGAAGAAAGTCTCCACTCTAGCCAAGAAGACACAAACGGTCGGGAAAACCAGTACTATAAAAAACATGGACTCAATGATTCCACTATAAACGGAAAAATGGACAATCTCAAAATTATACAATGGAATATTCAAGGATTCAAAAGCAAAGCACAAACACTCAGAGCAGTGCTTCTCAAGGACAGCATTGATATTGTTCTACTTCAAGAAACACTCACCAGGACTGGCAGATTTATCAATATTCCAGAATATCAAGGATTCCACTGCCCTATGGCACAAGGTGGCACCAGAGGCATTTCAATTCTAGTAAGAAATCATATCAATGCCACGGCAATCACAGACCTGCCCAACTGTGGCGAGAACGTCGAAATTATGGGAGTTAAGCTCACTATGAGGAACTCAACGCTGTCCATTTTCAATGTATACAAGAGCCAGAGAGAACATGACATGGATCTCTCAACAATCTTTGAAATAGCAGTCACTACACTTACTATCATCTCTGGTGACTTCAACGCTCATAGTGAATTACTTCTTGATTCACCAAGAACCGACGCCAACGGAAGACATATTGAACATCTCTTGGATGAAGTGCCAGAAATCAGTCTGCAGACGGAATTAATTCGACGGAACCAACCCACACTGGTGGGGGAAAGTTGGATCTCACGTTTGTTTCCACCAGTGTTTATGAGTTGTGTCATTGGTCAGTGGATCATGTTCTGACTAGTGACCACTTTGCCACAAAAACAGTTATTAATATACACTACCTCCTAGACCTCCAGCTCCCGAGCTCGGATGGGACTTTATCAAAGCAGATTGGACGAAGTTTCAGGAAGCTCTCGAAACTTGGCACCAAAACTACACTCCTCCTGACAACACCGAAGAAATGGAAAAAGATTTAGTAAATGCAATACATAGAGCAGCAAATCACGCCATCCCCAAGAGGAAAACAATCACCCAACAACACAAGGACCATTGGTATTACTGTGATAGGATCAAAGAGCTACATAACAGACTAAATCGTGCACGAAAGAATTTCAGAAGAGATAGAACCGAAGCTAATCTAGGACTTCTTAGAACTGTCCGAGATCATGTGCACGAAGAAACAGCAAAAATCCAAGAAGAAAAATGGCTCGATTGGTGTGCCAAGCTAAATCAGCATACGTCCTTGGGCGACATCTGGAGGCAGATCAACAAGGCCAAAGGAAAATCGTCTCCTGCTCCGCCGCACCATGTTTATCCAGAGCAAGAAGCAGAAAGGCTAGCAAATCTATTTGCTTCAAGAGCCAGTTCCACTCAACTTCATCAAGCAACTCTGACTCACCAACAAAGACTTCAAGCAGCAAGATGGAAAAAATAGATGATGCTTTAGCCTTACCTGACGAACTAGACCAACCTTTCAATCTAAAAGAAGTCAGAAGTGCTACAAAGAAAACTAAAAATACAGCTCCAGGCGAGGACAAAGTCACTTACAACATGCTAGCCAAGCTAGGAGAAAAGGGTGAAGAAGCCTTCTTGAATCTCATCAACAGAGTATGGGTGACAAGAACCCGACCACTCTCTTGGAACAGTGCAATTATAGTTCCCATTCCAAAACCTAAAGACCCAGGAAATCCAAGGCCCATCTCATTAACAAGCTGTCTGGCTAAAACTGCAGAAAGAATGGCCCTTAATCGAATTGAATGGAAAGCCAATCCACTACACCAAAATATGTTTGCTTACAGAAAAGGTGTTGGAACCACAGAATGCCTTACCTCCCTCCTGGATAAAATCAATGACAAACCTGGAATCCTTATTTTTCTAGATCTTGAAAAAGCCTTCGAGGTAGCCAGTGCTCCAGCTACACTGTGCTGCCTTGTGGATAAGGAAATCAAAGGACACGCTCTTGCTTTTGCCAAAGGAAGCCTGCTTAACCGAGAAGCTAAAGTCAAATTCCAAGGAAAAACATCGACCTCAAAGAGGCTGGAAAATGGAACTCCGCAGGGAGGAATACTAAGCCCCTTCCTCTTCAACTGTCTCATGGAACAATTCATGAAGCTGAAGCTACCAAAAGCCAAACTTCTTAACTATGCAGACGACTTTGTGGTCATCATCAATGGCAAAGGTGCAAGGAACCATCCACAAAAATGCCTAGATATTATCAGCAAGGAAGCGGAACGCATAGCAGTGAAAATAAACAGCAATAAAACAAAAGCAATGACCGTTAAAATGAGAACTCAAGACATCAGACTGGCAATACAAGGACAAGAAATTAAGTGGGTTACCTCTTTTCAATACCCAGGAGTCATAATAGACAACCAGTTGAAATTCACTCAAGAAATTGAATATCTTCGGCATCGCTGTAAAGCCAGAAACTCAGCTTTGCGCTCTCTGACCAGTCTTAGAGATGGTGCATCTCTACCAGTACTCAAAATGTACTACGTTCAAGCAGTTAGGTCACTCATCGACTATGCTGCTCCTGCTCTTACATCCCTCAGTGATAACCAGTGGGAGAAACTGGAAGTGTCTCAAAATGATGCTCTGAGAACAATGCTGGGAGCACCTATATGGACGCGTAGAGAGAACCTTAGAATGGAAACAAATTTACCAGCATTAGAAAACAGGATGAAACAAAGGATAGCCACCATAATAGGAAAACTTACTGGAACAACGGCCAGGCTGTCAATCAAAGACAGCATACAGAGATCCTTTCAGAAAAACCTACAGTATAGAACAAGCTCATGGATGGATAATATGGTCAAGATTTTAGAGAAAATGGACCTGAAATGGACCATTAAAAACAAAGGGGAAGATAGACCATATCAACATTCTCGACAGCCTTCTCCATGGGAAGAATCGACTCTAAAGATAATCATTGAAAGATTATCAGTTAAAAAATCAGCATGTGACCCGCAGAGGCTCAAGGAAGTAATAGAGCAACAAATGGAAACTATCTCTAGACCCACAACGACTCACATCTTCACAGATGGATCAGTTGATCAAGAAAAAGGTTCTGCTGGGGCAGCAGTTTACACTACCAACCATGAAGCTTACTGGAGCATGAATAGTGGGTGCTCAACATTGCAAACAGAATTATATGCCCTGAAGGAGGCAATAAACTATACAATTGAGAATAATTTACATGATGTCATCATTCATACAGACTCTAAATCTTCGCTCCAGGCATTGTTATCCAGTCAGCACAGAGATAATATACATCTCCTCACAGAAATTCAACATATAGGAAAAGATGCTCATAATCGAGGGCTGTCAATCACCCTAAATTGGATACCAAGTCACATTGGCATAAAGGGTAATGAAAAGGCAGACTCACTAGCAAAAGCTGCCACTGCTCTACCTGTTGTACAGGTTCAAATCCCTCCAAGTTTCTCACAGATAAAGGAGCAAATCAAGAAGAAAATATTCTCAACTATCAAAAGTCGCCACAGAGCCAAAGTAGCGGAAGGAAGATCCACTGCGATATGGTATGAACAAGCCACTGGTTACTCCTCTTTCAAGCCTGGCAAAAAGATATCCAGAGACATTGCAGTAGACATACACAGACTCAGACTTGGGTACAAGTGCTGCTGGGAGATAATGAACCCAATAGTTAAAGAGTGTCACATCTGTGAAACTAAGGCAGAGGCGCCACTATTGCACTACTTACTAGAATGTGAAGCTACTGAACCCCTGCGCATCAAACTCAACATTAATCCAACGACAGCAGCTGCATTAGATGCACATTCCACCGCGACTACAATGATTAGAAAAGCTGTTGAGGAATGGGACTCATTAGTGAGCATTCTGCATCTACATCCGCCACCAAGATAATGTTCATAAAAAAAGATTAAAACAAGTGCAATAAAACAGAAGCGACAAAATAAGCAGGGAAAAAGGAGAAGTCCTCTCCTCCATTTTAAACTTAGACCTAAATATCACAGGAAAAAGGTTATCATGTATATCACCAAACTCAATTACGGGCTCACCATAGCCCGTGCTACATGGACACTCCGTCCTGAATAGCTAAATCTTTAACAACGTGTAAGTTCTACAGAGTCAGGACGGGAGAGACATCTCCCGCTAACACATCACAAGGCGCAGTGTGGTCACAATGCGACCCAAACGTCTTAAGGTCAGAGCTACTCCACTTGACGGTCATGCTATCGGAAGAAGCAATACTTTAAAGGTCCTGAAGGACGTAACAGGCCTCAAACCCGCTGACATTAGTCAGGAAGGTGAAGATATCGTGCTCTACTTTTCATGTGAAGAGGAGCTAGAAAAACTCCTCACTAACGATGCCATTCTTCGCAAAGAGCACCACCTACATCCTCACTTCCCACGTCAGTTCCTGGCCGGAAGAACTGTTTTTACCAGCAGGACTAGGCGGTGGATCGCTGAGCGACCTCAACATCATATCATAAACAATATCGAGGACGAAAATCCAAACCTGTCGGTATTCAACCTAGAGTTCTGCAACACCGACAAAACATCAATGAAGATTACGTTCACCACCATAGCTGCGGCCACCCAGGCTGCCACACAAGGATTCTACTGCTTCGGCCTAAAAATACCACTCACCAAATAAAAAGGAACGATACCATGAGATCCAGCAGTGCTTTAAGTGCTACGAGCTCTCCCACCCGACCAACAAGTGTCAGCACCCTGTCCAGAGGTGCAGCCTGTGCGCACTGGACCATCACTACTCCATATGCAAGGCAACAGTCCATCACTGCTTGCTCTGTGATGGCAATCACCCTGCAATTTCCTACCGCTGCCCCCGCAGACAGGAAATCATCAAGGCCCAGGTTGAGGCCAAAAGAAACAACCTGTCTACCTCCTCGACCAGATCCCCAAGCGTTCAACCCACCACCTTAGCTCTCACTAGTCGACCAGAAGACTTTCCGGTCTTACCAACAGGTGGCTCCTCCCAGCAAGCGACACAGCCTTCTCATTGGGGACCCAAGGTCCCCAAGGTCCCACAGGCTCCTTCACAGCCCCCTGCATCACGTGCAGGCATTATTCCTGGTCTTCTTAAACTAGCGGAAAGGCTTGCAGGACCAGACAACCAGCGTTTTGTCAGTGAACTAAACGCATTATACATAGACAATGGCCTGGCCCCCATCATAGCCACTAGCGTAAATCTCACTGCCTCCTCTACCACTCCGGAGACTACCACCAGGACGACCATGCGGTCAACTTCAACACCGACTCCAGAACCGCCCATGACCCGGGCGACACAAACAGAGGTAATTCCTTCTCCAGCTCCCAACACTCCTACCATCACTATCTCAGCAGCCGCGCTAGCAGACGTGCTGTCTACAAACGATAACAGCACCACCAGCGCTCCTAAAATAGCTACAACCACCAATCAACGACACCTAAACCTACCTAAGGCTGCGAGGCGAAAGACAAAAACGCCCACTACGGAGGTTACGGACTCCTCAGACAAGGAAATCATAGTAGGAGCTCCACCGTCGCGTCACAAATACGACACCTACACGGTTCAAGACTTACTCATGGAGGCCACGTCACCAAACTCTAACGACAGCACTGCTCAGCCAAAGTCGCAGGCAAAGAAAAAACGGAAAACCTAGAGGTCTACACTAACCCCACCAGCTCCATTACTGGTATAGCCAGCCCTCCAGGCTGAAAACCATCATGAAGACCCCCATCCATCGCCACATCTCCTATATCAGCCACTGATACAGATAATGGCTCCAAAGAGCCTCCACTTACGGGCTCACCATAGCCCGTGCTACTGGAACTTATTGTTCTGAGTAGCGAATCTTAAACAACAAACAACTGTAAGTTCTATTCAGTTGTGCATGTGTAAACTAAAGTCTTTGAAAATGTAATAAGTTTTACGAAACGCGCTCAAGTGTCGCGTCAGACTAGAATTAAAATGAATTTTGGAGAATTGATTTTTGAATTACCACCAACAGTGAAAAGAAATGTACAAAAGATAGAGAAAATTCGTGTTAGAATTATTAATCTTACTTTTTCGGTCATATTTAATAATATATATATATATATATATATATATATATATATATATATATATATATATATATATATATATATATAATATATATATATATATATATATATATATATATATAAATATATATATATATATATATATATATATATATTATATATATATATATATATATATATATATATATATGTATATATCACTTCTACAATCATTTTGTATAGAAAATGTATTTTTGGGTTTTGAATAGAAGTGATTGTAGAAAGCCTATTGGTCCATATTTCTTGATGCTTCTATATTGGAGCGGAGTCTTGAGGTGGGTAAAATATAGTTGTGCATTAATTGGCTGTTGATTGCTGGTGTTGACTTTTTAATGTGTAGTGCCTCGCAAACGTCAATCCGTCTGCTATCGCTGTATCTATCGATGATTTCTGTGTTGTTTACTAGGATTTCTCTGGCGATGGTTTGGTTGTGGGAAGAGATTATATGTTCCTTAATGGAGCCCTGTTGCTTATGCATCGTTAAACGCCTGGAAAGAGATGTTGTTGTCTTGCCTATATACTGGTTTTTTGGAGCTTACAATCCCCAAGTGGGCATTTGAAGGCATAGACGACGTTGGTCTCTTTTAAAGCGTTCTGCTTTGTGTCTGGAGAGTCTTTGTGTCTACACACGGGCCACAGGGATAAGAGCCTCGTTGGACCTAGAATCACTGTTCACCAACGTACCTGTGGACGAGACAATCGGGATGATAGCCGACAGAGTGTATCGTGATCCAGCCTGTACTCCTCTTGACATACCAGAGAATATTCTAAGGAAACTACTCCAAGCTTGAACTAAAAAGAGGCACCCTTCTTGAGCCCGGATGGGCACATGTATAAGCAAGTGGATGGGGTCGCCATGGGTTCTCCCCTAGGTGTCCTGTTTGCAAACTTCTACATGGGTACCATCGAGCAAAAAGTCTTAGTCGACATGAACTTGAAACCGGCCATATACTGCAGGTATGTTGACGACATTTTTACACAGGTACCTGATGTCAGACATCTGCAGGAGCTGAAGGAGGCATTTGAGCAGAGTTCCGTGCTGCGTTTCACTTACGAGATGGAAAAGGATGGGAAGCTGCCCTTTCTAGATGTAACAGTCATGGAAAAGAGCGGAGGTTTCCACACTGCAGTCTACACTAAGGAAACGAACATAGGAATGTGCCTAAATGCCAACAGTGACTGCCCAGACAGGTACAAGAGGAGTGTTGTTAACGCATATGTCGACCGTGCTCTCAGCCACAGCTCAGAATGGAAGCAAGTCGACGAAGAACTCTGTAGGGTAAGGCAGGTCCTAGTCAACAACGGCTTCTCCAATGGTTTCGTCGAAGACATCATAAGAAGGAAAGTGAAACGCCA
This sequence comes from Procambarus clarkii, assembly GCF_040958095.1. Taxonomy (NCBI): domain Eukaryota; kingdom Metazoa; phylum Arthropoda; class Malacostraca; order Decapoda; family Cambaridae; genus Procambarus; species Procambarus clarkii. Next base: position 642,952 of record NW_027189167.1, read on the forward strand.
TGCAACCTCTGAAGAGATAACTAACACAACAACTATACCCCCTATTACACTATTTTACAGGAACTTCTTTTACACAGCTCATAAAACGGAGGAAAGGGTCCTGAAAGATATTGTTAATAGAAACGTTATCCCTACAGACAAAAATCAGAGGATACAACTGACGATTTACTATGAAACCAGAAAAACGGCCAGCCTACTCATGAGAACCTCTCCAGACACAAAGCAGAACGCTTTAAAAGAGACCAACGTCGTCTATGCCTTCAAATGCCCTCTTGGGGATTGTAAGCTCCAAAAAACCCAGTATATAGGCAAGACAACAACATCTCTTTCCAGGCGTTTTAACGATGCATAAGCAACAGGGCTTCATTAAGGAACATATAATCTCTTCCCACAACCAAACCATCGCCAGAGAAATCCTAGTAAACAACACAGAAATCATCGATAGATACAGCGATAGCAGGCGGCTTGACGTTTGCGAGGCACTACACATCAAAAAGTCAACACCAGCAATCAACAGCCATTTCATAAAAAAAAACGAAAATTTATAAATTAAGGAAAACTTGGCTTTAAGTTTTGTTATCAACATACATACAAAATGTATCCTGTTTGCCCATATTCAGTGTGCAAATTCAGCATTCTTATTGTCCATTACATCAATATATGAATGATGGTCCTCATCATTACTAAAAATACTGTCTAATCAGGACAATAAGCTATTTACCCGTATGGTAGATTAAACACTAGTCATATTTAGTCACAGTTCCACTGTGATTAAATATTTCAACTATGAAAATATTGTATTATGATCAACGTCTAAATTAAGGCCTTACATTCATCAAGAGTGATTTATTCCCACCGAATGAACTACTAGACGGCCCAAAGAAAGCTTAAAATTATAATAATAGTGCACAAGGCACACCTGTGAGGTAAATGTAGTATTAAAGTACTGGCAACGGGTGAATGGCCAAACAAAATAGCACCGAGGATCAGAGGAAGAGGACGAGAGTTCGTCGAGTGCTGTGGCACCGACTTAGTCGCTATACAATGAGAGGCAAGAGTGGGTAAAGCAGTTAGTCGCAGCCAATCAGCAATAGTGATGCAGTGACGTCATCAGCGAGCACCAAGACGGGACAACAGATTTGCGAATTGAATCACTGGTCTCACAGCTGAGGACAAGGGCAGACGTAGGCGCCAGCACTTCAGGAGAAGATTGCCAGTTTTGCGATAGTGTGGGAAGTTGAGCATTACCAGAGGGAGCATTAAGAGTACTTTGACCATAACAAGAGAGGCTGACAACATTTTAGACAGGGTGGAAAAGCAAAAAGTGACAAGGTGGAGCGACTGTCGTTAGTGGGACCCAAGAGGGCACCCTTGGTCAGAATAGGGATGTGATTACATCCCCTTCAGATGTTTGTGTATAATGCGAAGAGTGAGGATCGTCCGTCAAGTGTTTGAGGCAGTCCCGACGCAACCCATAAACCAGTGGGTCGTGGCCATATATGTTGCTGTACAGAAGGAAATGAAGGTAAGAAGAGATTTATAGCATTCAACAGGACGACGGATAAGTGTAGTGCCAAATACCCTTTTAGCACGAGAGCCAGACCAGTGATTGCTGCGATTATTTTATCAGACAATCCGAAATCACGTTAATCTCCAGTGCCACTATATATGATAAATGTTGACACAACCAGTGGAGACAGTGGACATGTTGGCATAGTTTAACAGTGCAGGCTACACAGTTCAGAGACTACGGAGGAAGGTGGAGGTCGCGCGGGGCAACGTACTCTTATGAGAATACAACACATTTGGCGGTAGTGGAGCAGCCTGAGGATACAGCTCTTACTACTATGATAGGAACGAGAGTACTTGAAGACTTCATTGGAGAGGAGTCTTAGTGAGTGAGTGCGACGTCAAGGTTATTATTAGTGAGAGACAGGAGACTAAGAACATGGCCGACGTCAAGGTTATTATTAGTGAGAGACAGGAGACTAAGAACATGGCCGATGTCACAAATCAGCTGTTGGAGGAATGAAGTCATCAGGGCAGCCGCGGCAACAGCGAGGCACCTTGACCTAAGTAAAGCTCATCGCTTCTGCTGAGGATAACTCAATTTATTTGGCACTGGACATAGAGGTGTCTGCCTCGATTTAAATAGCAATGTGAGTTAGTGAACATGACTGCCACAGGTAATCACTATCTTAACACCTCACCTTTTACCTAACAAACGTAAGGTAAAATAAAAATTTTACCTGAAAATTTATATTTTCGTATTACTGTTTAGTGCAGAATAATATATTCATTAATTGTTATTAGCACAACATTCTTCACATGCTATCAAACCTGTGTTGACACGACCACAACTTTTCACAGGCAAAGATTTACAATCACATGAAGCTTATTAGCGGCTCCCAAGCTCTTGCTCTACTGGTTGAAACTTGTTACCTCCACTTAACACATGGTTTACTCCCATGCTTATATTGTCCCACATTTCCCACACCCCAAATACTAGCCCCTAGTACGATGAGATAAATTTATTGTGCTAGGAAATTAAATTGACTAACATTACTAACAAGAAGCATAGTGCCGCCAAATTCTTCCTATTAGTCATGGCTGCGATTGCATCAGTCACCCAGTTCCTATGAGAACAAACTATTTTTATATATCGAGTTAAACCCAGTCTAATCTTTGTTTAATTTACTAGGTAATTTAGACTGGAAATTTATTTAATTCATTAAAAGAAATTATACCTCCTTTTTCTAGGTAGAATTTTCCACAGCCGCCATCAGCTGATTCTGGCAGGATAAAGTCACGAACTGAATATTACCTATGCATATGTGTTGTTCATATAACGACACTTTGGTTCAATAATATAAACAGCGGAAAACTGTCTGTTTATGCCTTTCACAGCGTGGAATAAAGGTGACGAGAGCGGATCATCTTGACTGGAGAACCATATGTCCAAGACACCTTTACATTGAGACAGGATTGTACTGATATAGGAAGACTGTTAGATGCACTTCTCATTATCTACTTGACAGCTGTGTTGATCATTACTTTGTTATGATATTGTAGTTAGTTTACTAACACCATAACCCTTTTTTCCTGATAAATTTTATTATTGAAATTATGCAATATAATGTTTATTAGGTATATCTAGCAGTTTTAGATCTACCCCCAAAAAGTGTGGAAGTGGAATAATCTAACTAATTATATTCAATTGATACAGTCCCCTTATGTCAAATATTTATCTAGATTTATTAATTAATTTATGATTATAGTAAACTATATGTTGGAAGATTTTCCCCACATATAGGTCAATATTCAATCAATATCGGCCACGTTTTACCAAATTTATATATTTTCTTTCCAATATATTAATCTCAAGTTTGCCCCGTACATCATTAATTGTCAAATTATCTCCTCGGCAAAGTGCCACAAGAGTAACAGGTAACTAGGATACATTATAACAAATGATCAAGACAAATTGACCAAAATGATCGAGCTACATCCACTTATAATAGCCAATAGCATTAGTGTTAACTTTGTCAGTGGATTAATTAAAGAGATGGTTGGGGGTCTCCTGCTGAACCCACAATTTAGAGATAATATGAACATTACTGGAACACTAACCTTCGCGGTCAACAGTGTTAATCTCAACACTGTGGGTCCATCAGCAGACTTATCATGTGCAGAGGACTGGCGCTCCATCTGGCCGCAGTGTGAAGGAATGGCAATTCCTCTTTGTACCGGCCAGTCTTAACCGAGGATGAAATAGAAAAAAAGTAATAATTTTAAAAACTTTTAAATAAATTTAATTAAAAAATTTTCTTATTTCAAACATTGTAATAAAATTGTGAAATAAGGATAATTTCTTAAGTATTATATTTACTGCATTTAGAGATCAGACATCTTAAGAATGTACATTCATGAGCAATGTATACCGTCATGTATTCTGTTGAACAAATAGAATTTGCCAACCATTCAAGCCTAAACACACACACACACACACACACACACACACCACACACACACACACACACACACACACACACACACACACACACACACACACACACACACACACACACACACACACACACACATGCACACACACACACACACACACACACACACACACACACACACACACACACACACACACACACACATGGAGAAGATTGTGCGAAGAAAGCTAGTGGAACATCTGGAGCGAAAGAACTTTGTAACACAGCATCAACATGGATTCAGGGATGGCAGGTCCTGCCTCACAGGGTTACTTGAATTCTACGACCAGGCAACAAAAATAAGGCAAGAAAGAGAAGGGTGGGCAGACTGCATATTTTTGGATTGTCAGAAAGCCTTTGACACAGTGCCACACAAGAGGCTAGTGAAAAAACTGGAGATGCAGGCTGGAGTGAAAGGGAAGGTACTCGTTGGATACAGGAGTACCTAAGTAACAGGAGACAACGAGTCAGTGTGAGGGGTGAGGTCTCAGATTGGCGAGACGTTACGAGTGGAGTACCGCAGGGGTCAGTCCTTGGACCTATACTGTTTCTGATATATGTAAATGATCTTCCAGAGGGTATAGAATCGTTTCTCTCAATGTTTGCCGATGATGCAAAAATTATGAGGAAGATTGAAACTGAGGACGATAGTAGGAGGCTACACGATGACCTAGACAGACTGAGTGAATGGTCCAACATATGGCTGTTGAAGTTCAACCCGAGTAAATGCAAAGTAATGAAACTAGGTGGTGGAAATAGGAGGCCAAACACAGGATACAGAATAGGAGATGAAGTACTTAATGAAACGAACAGAGAGAAAGATCTAGGAGTTGATATCACACCAAACCTGTCTCCTGAAGCCCACATAAAAGAATAACGTCTGCGACATATGCGAGGCTGGCTAACATCAGAACAGCGTTCAGGAACCTGTGTAAGGAATCATTCAGAATCTTGTACACCACATATGTAAGACCAATCCTGGAGTATGCGGCCCCAGCATGGAGCCCGTACCTTGTCAAGCACAAGACGAAGCTGGAAAAAGTCCAAAGGTATGCCACTAGACTAGTCCCAGAACTAAGAGGCATGAGTTACGAGGAAAGGCTGCGGGAAATGCACCTTACGACACTGGAAGACAGAAGAGTAAGGGGAGACATGATCACAACATACAAAATCCTCAGAGGAATCGACCGGGTAAACAAGGATAAACTATTCAACACTGGTGAGACGCGAACAAGGGGACACAGGTGGAAACTGAGTACTCATGAGCCACAGAGACGTTAGAAGGAACTTTTTTAGTGTCAGAGTAGTTAACGGATGGAATGAATTAGGCAGTGATGTGGTGGAGGCTGACTCCATACACAGTTTTAAATGTAGATATGATAGAGCCCAGTAGGCTCAGGAATCTGTACACCAGTTGATTGACAGTTGAGAGGCGGGACCAAAGAGCCAAAGCTCAACCCCCGCAAGCACAAATAGGTGAGTACAAATAGGTGAGTACACACACACACACACACACACACACACACACACCACACACACACACACACACACACACACACACACACACACGCACACACACACACACACACTCACACACACTCACACACACACACACACACACACACACACACACACACACACACACACACACACACACACACACACACACACACACACACACACACACACATACACACACACATACACACACACACACACACACACACACAGCCTCGTAGCCTGGTGGGTAGCGCGCAGGACTCGTAATTCTGTGGCGCGGGTTCGATTCCCGCACGAGGCAGAAACAAATGGGCAAAGTTTCTTTCACCCTGAATGCCCCTATTACCTATCAGTAAGTAGGTACCTGGGAGTTAGTCAACTGTCATGGGCTGCTTCCTGGGGTGCGTGTGTGTGGTGTGAAAAAAAAGTAGTTAGTGTAGTTAGTAAACAGTTGATTGACAGTTGAGAGGCGGGCCGAAAGAGCAAAGCTCAACCCCCGAAAACACAACTAGGTGAATACAACTAGGTGAAATAAACACACACACACACACACACACACACACACACACACACACACACCACACACACACACACACACACACACACACACACACACACACACACACACGCACACGTCGATGTTTGCGGATGACGCAAAGTTGAGAAGAGTTGTGACAGATGAGGATTGCAGGATCCTCGAAGAGGACCTGAACAGGTTGCAGAGATGGTCAGAGAAATGGCTACTGGAATTCAACATGAGCAAATGTAAAGTTATGGAAATGGGACTAGGAGATAGGAGACCAAAGGGACAGTACACAATGAAGTGGAAAAGCCTACCAGTGACGATGCGCGAAAGAGACTTGGGGGTGCACGTAACACCTAATCTATCTCCTGAGGCACATATAAATAGGATATCGTCAACAGCATACTCTACACTGGCAAAAGTTAGAACATCATTCAGAAACCTAAGTAAGGAGGCATTTAGGGCGCTTTACACTGCCTATGTGAGGCCAGTCTTAGAGTATGCCGCCTCATCATGGAGTCCCCATCTGAAGAAGCATATAATGAAACTGGAAAAGGTTCAGAGGTTTGCAACGAGACTCGTCCCAGAGCTACGAGGGATGGGGTATGAGGAGCGCCTGAGGGAACCGTGCCTTACGACAGTAGAAAGAAGATGGGAGAGGGGGGACATGATAGGAACGTATAAAATACTCAGAGGGATTGAAAGAGTGGACATAGACGAAATGTTCACACGGAATAGTAACAGAACGAGGGAACATGGATGGAAGCTTGAAACTCAGATGAGTCACAGAGATATTAGGAAGTTTCTTTTAGCGTGAGAGTAGTGGGAAAACGGAATGCACTTCAGGAACAGGTTGTGGAAGCAAATACTATTCATAATTTTAAAACCAGGTATGATAGGGAAATGGGACAGGAGTCATTGCTGTAAGCAACCGATGCTCGAAAGGCGGGATCCAAGAGTCAATGCTCGATCTCGCAGACACAACTAGGTGAGTACAACTAGGTGGGTACACACACACACACACACACACACACACAACACACACACACACACACACACACACACACACACACACACACACACACACACACACACACACACACACACACACACACACACCACACACACACACCACACACACACACACACACACCTTGCGAGGGGGGCACATGGCCCCCCGTGGAGGACTGGGGGACCCCCCTACCTCTTCCCCCCTTCTGCCCCAATGCTCACACCTACCCCTGAGTTCTCTCTGACTAATACAACCTCCCTCCCATTCTCATTATCCATGTTCCATCTGCCCCTCTTCCCCCTACCCTCTTTATCCTTCTCCCCCGCAACCTCTCAACCTCTAACTGACTCCTAACCATACGCTACCTCCCAACACCTCTATGCCTATCTGACCCTCCCTGATCTTCAGACCCAGTATGCCCTTCCTACTTCAGACCTACCTACCCAGGCCCTATCCCAGACCTTCCTACCTACCTTCCTAGATGCCCAGTTTCAATTCGCCCCCCAAGCACCCCTCCCGACATCTTTCACCCCCTGGACCCCCCCCCCAGACACCCCGAGGATCACCCCAAACAACGCCCGGATCCCCCAGACACCCCCTGGATCACCTCAGCCCCCATTCACTCCCCCCCCCAGACATCCCCAGATTCCCCCAGACCCCCAGAATAAGGGCGAACTCTGGTACAAGAGTTTCCATGAAGAATCTCAAGGTTTGGTACACCAATGCTGATGGGGTATCTAATAAAGCAGAAGAGATAAAAGAAAGAGTGAGTGAGGCAGATCGTGACATAGTTGCAATTGTGGAAACTAAAATAAATGGCATGATCTCAGAAGCAATCCTTCCAGAGGGGTACCAGGTGATAAGAAAAGAGAGGACACAGAGACAGGGAGGGGGAGTGGCACTCTTAATAAAGAAGAAATGGAAGTTTGAAGACCTGAGAAAATCGGGTTACCAATGAGAACACAAGCTTCATACATGGAACTCTGACAGCAGATGGGAGAAAGATTGTGATCTTGGTAATCTACAATCCCCCACCAAACAGTAGAAAGACCCAGGCAGGAGTATGATGACAACAACAAGGCATGTATAGATGAACTGCACAAGGCAGCAACACTAGCCCACAGAATGAAAGCGAAGCTGCTGGTCATGGGGGACCTAAATCATGGAGAGATAAATTGGGAATCAAGGAATCCCCATGGAGGGGACGAAACGTGGAGAGCAAAGTTAGTAGATGCTATAGACAGGAATTTCCTAACACAACATGTAAAGGAAGACACAAGGGAAAGAGGAGGAAATGCACTGAGCCTATTAGACCTGATTTTCACCCAGAACGTAGAAGATATCGAGAATTTAGAGCATGAAATACCTCTAGGGGCCAGCGACCATTGTGTCCTAGTCTTTGACTACACGATGGAATTCAAACTTGTGACCATGGGACAAGAGGTCTGGGAGAGGAGAGTTGACTACAGGAAAGGGGACTATAGGAGGATAAAGGACTAACTGAGAGAGGTGCAGTGAGAGGAAGAAATTAGAGGAAAAACAGTCTAAGATATGATGGACCTAGTCATACAGAAATGCCAGGAGGCCGAAGAGAGATTTATACCAACAGTAAAGTGAAAAATATAAGAGGGAATATAATAACCCATGGTTTAATAGACAGTGTCAGGAAGCAAAAATGGCCAGCAGGCGGGAGTGGAGGAAGTACAGAAGACAAAGGACAGAGGACAATAGGATCAGATGCAACAGAGCTAGGAACGATTACATTACCATTAGACGAATATCGGAAAGGGACTATGAGAACGACATCGCGATCAAAGCGAAAAAGCAACCTAAGTTGCTTTCCTACAGCCATATAAGAAGAAAAATATCGGTAAACGACCAAGTGACAAGACCAAGGAAAACAGAGGGGGGAATATACTGAAAGTGACAAGGAAATTTGTGAGGCACTGAATGCCAGTTTCCATGGAGTGTTCACTACCGAGCCTGAGCAGCTCTCATTGTTAGAAGGGATTACCCTAGATGAAAGACTATCAGATATAGAAGTGACAGCAGAGGAGGTAATGAAACAGTTGACAACACAGGATGCAACTAAAGCAGTTGGACCAGACAAATTATCACTGTGGATACTAAAAGAAGCAGCGCAGCCCTCAGCGTGCTCTGGCAATGATCTTTAATGAGTCACTTATGTCGGGAGAATTGCCCAGTTGCTGGAAGAAGGCAAATGTCGTACCGATCTTGAAGAAAGGTGATAGGGAGGAGGCACTTAACAATAAACCTGTATCACTGACAAGCATCCCCTGTAAAATACTGGAAAGAATAATTAGGCTACGACTGGTTGCACACCTGGAGAACGTTAGGTTTGTGAACAAACATCAACATGGGTTCTGGACAGGGAAATCGTGCCTAACAAACCTTTTGGAATTCTTGGATAAAATAATGAGGATAAGATAGAACAAAGATGGTTGGGCAGACTACATATTTCTGGACTGCCAAAGAGCCTTTGATACAGTACCGCACATGAGACTGCTGTTCAAACTTGAGAGGCAGTCATGGGTGGGAGGATAGGTCCTAGCATAGATAAGGAACTACCTAACAGGAAAAGGCAAAGAGTTATGGTAAGGGGCGAGAAGCCGGGCTGGCGAACAGTAACGAGTGGAGTACCACAAGGATCGGTGCTGGGACCAATTCTATTTCTAGTGTATGTTAACGACATGTATACAGGAGTAGAGTCCTACATGTCGATGTTCGCGGATGATGCAAAGTTGATGAGAAGAGTTGTGACAGATGAGGATTGCAGGATCCTCCAAGAGGACCTGAACAGCTTGAAGAGATGGTCAGAGAAATGGCTACTGGAGTTCAACACGAGCAAATGTAAAGTTATGGAAATGGGACTAGGAGATAGGAGACCAAAGCGACAGTACACAATGAAGGGGAACAGCCTACCTGAGACGACGCGAGAAAGAGGCCTGGGCGTGGACGTAACACCTAATATATCTCCTGAAGCACATATAAACAGGTTAATGACAGCAGCGTACTCTACACTGGCAGAAGTTAGAACATCATTCAGAAACCTAAGTAAGGAGGCATTTAGGGCGCTTTACACTGCCTACGTGAGGCCAGTCTTAGAGTATGCCGCCTCATCATGGAGTCCCCATCTGAAGAAACATATAAGGAAACTGGAAAGGTTCAGAGGTTTGCAACGAGACTCGTCCCAGAGTTACGAGGGATGGTGTATGAGGAGCGCCTGAGGGAACTGGGCCTTATGACATTACAAAGAAGAAGGGAGAGAAGGGAACATGATAGGATCGTATAAAATACTCAGGGGGATTGACAGAGTGGACATAGACGAAATGCTCACACGGAATAGTAACAGAACCATGGGACATGGGTGGAAGCTGGAAACTCAGATCAGTCACAGAGATGTTAAGAAGTTTTCTTTTAGCGTGAGAGTAGTGGGAAAATGGAATGCACTTAAGGAACAGGTTGAGGAAGCAAATAATATTCATAATTTTAAAACTAAATATGATAGGGAAATAAGACCATAGTCATTGCTGTAAACAACCGATGCTCGAAAAGCGGGATCCAAAAGTCAATGCTCGATCCTGCAGACACAATTAGGTGAGTACAATTAGGTGAGTACACACACACACACACACCAGAAATATGGAAGACGGCTAATGTAGTCCCAATATACAAAAAGGGCGACAGACAAGAGGCACTGAACTACAGGCCAGTGTCCTTAACTTGTATACCATGCAAAGTGATGGAGAAGATCGTGAGAAAAAGCCTAGTAACTCATCTGCAGAGAAGGGACTTCGTGACAACCCATCAACATGGGTTCAGGGAGGGTAAATCTTGCCTAACAGGCTTAATAGAATTCTTCAATCAGGTGACAAAACATTAAGCAAGAAAGAGAAGGATGGGCGGACTGCATCTTTTTGGACTGTCGGAAAACCTTTGACTCAGTACCCCATAAAAGGCTGATGCATAAGCTGGAGAAACAGGCAGGAGTAACTGGTAGGGCGCTCCAGTGGATGAGGGAGTACCTAAGCAATAGGAAGCAGAGAGTTACAGTAACGAGTGAGACCTCAGATTGGCGTGAAGTCACAGTGGAGTCCCACAGGGCTCTGTACTCGGACCAATCCTGTTTCTGATATACGTAATCGATCTTCCAGAGAGTATAGACTCATTCCTCTCAATGTTTGCTGACGACGTCAAAATTATGAGGATTAAGACAGAGGAGAACAGCTTGAGGCTTCAGGAAGACCTGGACAAACTGCAGGAATGGTTGAACAAACGGTTGTTAGAGTTTAAACCCAACCAAATGTAATGTCATGAAGATAGGTGTAGGGAGAAGAATACCAGATACAAGGTATCATTTGGGAGATAAAATTCTTAAAGAGTTTGAGAGAGAGAAAGACTTGCAGGTTATATCATGCCAGACCTTCCCCAGAAGCCCATATCAAGAGGATAACATCAGCGGCATATGCCAGGTTGGCCCACATAAGAACGGCCTTTAGAAACATGTCTAAGGAATCATTCGGAACTTTGTATACCACATATGTCAGACCAATTTTGGAGTATGCAGTTCCAGCATGGAGTCCATATCTAGTCAAGCATAAGACTAAACTAGAGAAGGTTCAAAGGTTTGCCACCAGACTAGTACCCGAGATGAGAGGTATGACCTACGAGGAGAGACTACGGGAGCTAAGCCTCACGTCGTTGGAAGACAGAAGAGTTGGGGGGGGGGGACATGATCACCACATGCAAGATTCTCAAAGGAATTGATAGGGTGGTGAAGGACATGCTATTTAACCCAAGGGGCACACGCACTAAGGGACACAGGAGGAAATTGAGTGCCCAAATGAGCCACAGAGATATTAGAAAGAACTATTTTAGTGTCAGAGTGGTTGAGAAATGGAATGCATTAGGAAGTGATATGGTGGAGGCTGACTCCATACACAGTTTCAAGTGTAGATATGATAGAGTCCAGTAGGCTCAAGAACCTGAATACCAGTTGATTGACAGTTGAGAGGCGGGACCAAAGAGCCAGAACTCAACCCCCCCCAAAAATAAATAGGTGAGTACACACACACCCCCCAAGAACCGCCATCATCAATCTACTAGAACTTAGTGAATCACCACGTGGGAGGCGACGACGGATCACCATCATCATCCATACATCGTCAATACTCATCTGGTTGTGGGAGCGGGAGGCTGACTGGTAGGTACCCCTCTCTGGTCAATTAATTAGGTGTACAGAGTAAGGTAAAATATTATCAAATTCTTGTTCAGGATATCATATATATTTAAAATCTCAAAGTGGCTCATTTTAGGTAGAGGTAAACGCTTACGGGAACTCGTGATACACGCACGCGCATGCGCGCACGCCTACGTACGTATGCACTCACACACGCATGAAGACGCAAAAACACACACACACACACGCACACACACACACAAAAGTTCAGTCAGGGAAGAAAAGATTAACACCTTTGTGGAAAGGAGGTAAGACCTCAGTATACTCCCCCCCCCCCTCTTACCCCCCATCTGACCTGACCTGACCTGGTCGCCATCTCCGACCCCCCCCCCACCCCCAGTTCCCCGTATCTCCGTTACACACACTCTCCCCCTCTCTCACCCTTCCCTACTCTCTCCCCCCCTCTCTCTCTCTCTCTCTCTCTCTCTCTCTCTCTCTCTCTCTCTCTCTCTCTCTCTCTCTCTCTCTCTCTCTCTCTCTCTCTCTCTCTCCTCTCTCCTCTCTCTCTCTCTCATCTCTCTCCCCCCTCTCTCTCTCTCTATCTCTCTCTCTCTCTTTCTCTCCCCCTCTCTCTGTCTCTCTCTTTATCTCTCTCTCTCTCTCTCTCTCTCTCTTCTCTCTCTCTCTCTCTCTCTCTCTCTCTCTCTCTCTTCTCTCTCTCTCTCTCTCTCTCTCTCTCTCTCTGTCTCTCTCTCTCTCTCTGTCTCTCTCTGTCTCTCTCTCTCTTTCTCTCTCTCTCTCTCTCTCTCTCTCTCTCTCTCTCTCTCTCTCTCTCTCCTCTCTCTCTCTCTCTCTCTCTCTCTCTCTCTCTCTCTCTCTCTCTCTCTCTCTCTCTCTCTCTCTGTCTCTCTCTGTCTCTCTCTGTCTCTCTCTGTCTCTCTCTCTCTCCTCTCTCTCTGTCTCTCTCTCTCTCTCTCTCCTCTCTCTCTGTCTCTCTATCTCTCTCTCTCTTTATCTCTCTCTCTCTCTCTCCTTATCGCTCTCTCTTTCTCTCCCCCTCTCTCTGTCTCTCTCTTATCTCTCTCTTTATCTCTCTCTCTCTCTCTCTCTCTCTCTCTCTCTCTCTCTCTTCCTCTCTCATCTCTCTCTCTCATCTCTCTCGCTCTCTCTCTCTTCTCTCTCTCTCTCTCTCTCTCTCTCTCTCTCTCTCTCTCTCTTTCTCTCCCCACCCCACTCTGCCCTTCTGACAAATCCTATCATGGCACAACTAGGGACAGGGTCAAGCATGACAGCCAGAGCTAACAGGGGAACAGGGAAAAGTCCAGGGGACGAAATGAAGGAAATGTTTGCAAAGTTTCTGAAGGACATCAAGAATGAGATGCAGAAAATGAAGAATGAAATAAGCAACCTAAAAAGAGAGCTGACAGCAGCAAAGGAGGAGATTAGAGCCCTCAAAGAGAACAGTATCGATGCTGAGACTCAGATAACCACCCAGGGAGAAGGTGGTAATAGTATTTTGGAAGAGAATGCCACAATAAATGCAACATTTGCAGAAATGCTAAAAAAAAACTATAAAGTAATGTCTGCAGTAATGGAGGTAGCCATCAAAGCAGCCACCTCACAAGAAGCGGCACGCTCCACTAGCCAACTGCTGGAAAGGAACAGATCAGTGGTTGCTGTGGGTATTAAAGAGCAGGAAGGCTCTAATAGGACAGAGTGGAATGATAAGGACAAAGCGGCAGTGAATGAAATACTGAAGGCACTAGACATGGAAGGGGCTTAGCATAGCATTGAAAGGGTTTTCAGTTTAGGCAGGTACAAATAAGACCGAGACCGTGTGTTAAAGATAGTGTTTGCAAATGAGAACACAAAGGACACGATTCTAACAAGGAAAAGCCACCTGCAACATGTGAAAGAATTAAAAAAAGTATTCCTCCAAAGGGACATGACGAGGGAGGAGAGGGCCATGGCGGCAGAAGCAAGGAAGAAGCACAGGGGGAGAGGGGGAAAACCAGGAAATCACAGCTCCTAACACATCACCCCCAGAGGCAAGGGGGGAAACCACAACCAGCTACCCAGTAACACCAGTGGGGAGGGCAACTCCACCATCCTCCTCTTGCTTAGAAAATCCCCCCCCCCTACCCCAAACACTCCCTGTCCCTCCCCCTTCACCTGACCCCTCATCCCAGTGTCCTCTGCAACCCTGTTATCACCTTACAAATCCTCACACCCCATGGAACAGCTTCCCCCACCAGCAGAAACACTCACCAAGGAGGAGATTTGAGAAGGGACAGAAGAAAGTTGAGCCTAAGGCAATGTACACTAACATAGATGGAATTACAAATAAAGCAAATGAACTTGGAGAATGGGTACTAGAGGAAAACCCAGACATAATAGCTTTCACAGAAACAAAGCTACCGAAAACCATAACAAATGCAGTGTTCCCACATGACTATTATGTTATGAGGAAAGAGAGAGAAGGGAGAAATGGTGATGGTGTAGCCCTGCTTGTAAGAAAAAGCTGGGATTTTGAGGAGATGGTTGTTCAGGGATGTGAAGGTTTCAGTGACTACATAACTGTACAATAACAACTGGAGGGCAAAAAATTATAGTCGAAGTCATATATAATCCGCCACCAAATGACAGAAGACCCAGACAGGAATATGATAGAAACAACATGGCCACCATTAAACATAATAGAGAGAGCAGCTTCTGTTGCTAGCAGGAATGGAATCTGGACTACTAATCATGGGAGACTTCAACCATGGGAAGATAGATTGGAAGAACAGAGACCCGCATGGAGGACCAGAAACATGGAGGGCTAAGCTGCTGGACGTGGCAACAAGAAACTTTCTAAGCCAGAACATCAAGAAACCAACAAGAATGTGAGGAGAAGATGAACAAGCAATACTTGATGTGATATTTACCCCTAAATGAGTGGATATAAGGGAAGTCAAGATGGAAGCACCTTGGGAATAGAGTGATCACAGTGTATTGAACTTTGAGTACCTGGTAGAGCTAGGAATTATCTCCCCAAAAAAAGAACTAGGAAACAAAAGGCTGGCATACCGAAAGGGAAATTATGAGGAGATGAGAAGCTTCCTAAGGGAAATACCTTGGGACACAGACCTCAGAGCTAAGTCTGTACAAGATATGATGGACTATGTCACCTTAATGTGTTAGGAGGCAGTAAGCAGGTACATCCTGGCCCAAAAGGAAAAATCCGAGCAGCAAAAGAAGAATGCATGGTATAATAGGGCATGTAAGGAAGCAAAGAAACTGAACAAAAGGCGTGGAGGAACTTCCGGAATAACAGAACACCAGAAAGCAGAGAGAGAGATACCAGAGAACCAGGAATGAGTATGTCAGGGTGAGAAGAGAAGCAGAGAAAAGTTATGAAAATGATATAGCAAACAAAGCCAAGACCGAACCAAAGCCACTTCACAGTCACATCAGAAGGAAAACTACAGTGAAAGAACAGGTAGTGAAACTTAGAACAGGCGAGGACAGGTATACAGAGAATGACAAAGAGGTGTGTGAAGAACTCAACAAGAGGTTCCAGGAGGTCTTCACAATAGAACAAGGTGAGGTCACTGTGCTAGGAGAAAGGGAAGTAAACCAGGCGGCCTTAGAAGAGTTCGAAATTACGAGAGAGGAGGTCAAGAGACGCATGCTGGATCTAGATGTTAGAAAGGCTGTTGGTCCAGACGGGATCTCGCAATGGGTACTGAAAGTGTGTCAGAGGCACTTTGCTTGCCACTCTCGATAGTGTATAGTAGTCTCTGGAGACGGGAGACCTACCAGTAATATGGAAGACGGCGAATGTGGTCCCAATATACAAAAAGGGCGACAGGCAAGAGGCACTGAACTACAGGCCAGTGTCCTTGACTTGTATACCATGCTAGGTGATGGAGAAGATCGTGAGAAAAAACCTGGTATCACATCTGGAGAGAAGGGACTTCGTGACAAATCGCCAACATGGGTTCAGGGAGGGTAAATCTTGCCTGACAGGCTTAACAGAATTCTACGACCAGGTGACAAAGATTAAGGAAGAAAGAGACGGCTGGGCGGACTGCATTTTCTTGGATTGTCGGAAAGCCTTTGACACAGTACCGCATAAGAAGCTGGTACATAAGCAGGAGAGACAGGCAGGTGTAGCTGGTAAGATGCTCCAATGGATAAGGGAGTATCTAAGCAATAGGAAGCAGAGAGTTACAGTGAGGGGTGAGACCTCCGATTAGCGTAAAGTACCAGTGGAGTCCCACAGGGCTCTGTACTCGGTCCTATCTTGTTTCTGATATATGTAAATGATCTCCCGGAGGGTATAGATTCATTTCTCTCAATGTTTGCGGACGATGCCAAAATTATGAGAAGGATTAAGACAGAAGAGGACTGCTTGAGGCTTCAAGAAGACCTAGAGAAGCTGAAGGAATGGTCGAACAAATGGTTGCTAGAGTTTAACCCAATCAAATGTAATGTAATGAAGATAGGTGTAGGGAGCTGGAGGCCAGATACAAGGTATCATCTGGGAGAGGAAATTCTTTAGGAGTCAGAGAAAGAAAAAGAGTTGGGGGTTGATATCACTCCAGACCTGTCTCCTGCAGCCCATATCAAGAGGATAACATCAGCGGCATATGCCAGGTTGGCCAACATACGAACGGCATTCAGAAACTTGTGAAAAGAATCATACAGAACTTTGTATACCACATGTGTCAGGCCAATCCTGGAGTATGCAGTCCCAGCATGGAGTCCATACCAAGTCAAGGATAAGACTAAACTGGAAACGGTTCAAAGGTTTGCCACCAGACTAGTACCCGAGCTGAGAGTTATGAGCTACGTGGAGAGACTACAGGAATTAAACCTCACTTCGCTGGAAGACAGAAGAGTTAGGGGGGACATGATCACCACATTCAAGATTCTGAAGGGAATTGATAGGGTTACCTGGTTGATGGGGTTCTGGGAGTTCTTCTACTCCCCAAGCCCAGCCGGAGGCCAGGCTTGACTTGTGAGAGTTTGGTCCACCAGGCTGTTGCTTGGAGTGGCCCGCAGGCCCACATACCCACCACAGCCCGGTTGGTCCGGCACTCTTTGGAGGAATAAATCTAGTTTCCTCTTGAAAATGTCCACGGTTGTTCCGGCAATATTTCTTATGCTTGCTGGGAGGACTTTGAACAACCGCGGACCTCTGATGTTTATACAGTGTTCTCTGATTGTGCCTATGGCACCTCTGCTCTTCACTGGTGCCATTCTACATTTTCTTCCATATCGTTCACTCCAGTACGTTGTTATTTTACTGTGTAGATTTGGTACTTGGCCCTCCAGTATCTTCCAGGTGTATATTATTTGTTATCTCTCTCGTCTTCTTTCTAGTGAGTACATTTGGAGGGCTTTGAGACGATCCCAATAACTTAGGTGTTTTATTGCGTCTATGCGTGCCGTATATGTTCTCTGTATTCCCTCTATTTCAGCAATCTTCCTGCTCTGAAGGGGGAAGTGAGTACTGAGCAGTACTCAAGACGGGACAACACAAGTGACTTGAAGAGTACAACCATTGTGATGGGATCCCTGGATTTGAAAGTTCTCGTAATCCATCCTATCATTTTTCTGGCTGTCGCAATATTTGCTTGGTTATGCTCCTTAAACGTTAGGTCGTCAGACATTATTTTTCCCAAATCCTTTACATGCTGTTTTCCTACTATGGGTACATTTGATGGTGTTTTGTACTCTGTATTATGTTTAAGGTGCTCATTTTTACCGTACCTGAGTACCTGGAATTTATCACTGTTAAACATCATGTTATTTTCTGATGACCAGTCGAAAACTTTATTAATATCAGCTTGAAGTTTTTCAATGTCCTCAGCCGAGGGTTGATAAAGACAGTCTATTTAACACAAGTGTCACACGCACTAGGGGACACAGGTGGAAACTGAGTGCCCAAATGAGCCACAGAGATATTAGAAAGAACTTTTTTAGTGTCAGAGTTGACAAATGGAATTCATTAGGAGGTGATGTGGTGGAGGCTGACTCCATACACAGTTTCAGGTGTAGATATGATAGAGCCCAATAGGCTCAGGAATCTGTACACCTGTTGATGGACGGTTAAGAGGCGGGACCAAAGAGGCAGAGATCAATCCCCGCAAACACAACTAGGTGAGGGCAACTAGGTGAGTACACACAAGTTTAACATCCACAGGGAGAGGAGCACCACTCCCACCTTCCAACCAATGGACGTCCTACCTGCCTCAACCCCTGCCAGCCCCCCATTAAGTGCCCACCTAGGGCATCCTCCCCCCCACTCACCACCCTCCCCAGGACCTCCTTTCTCACCAACCCACCAAGCCCTCCCTTCTCCCCCATGCCCTCCCCCCTGTCTTCCCCATCCCTAAGCCCTCCGTTCTCCCCCACCCCAAGCCCTCCTTTCTTCCCCACTCCCCTAAGCCCTCCCTTCCTCCTCACCACCCTCAGCTCTCCCTCCCCCCCCTTTAATCCCTCCCTTCTCTTCTGCTCCCCAAGGCCACCCCTTTCCTCTCATTCCTCCAAGCCCACCCTCCCCCATACCCCCCAAGCCTCCCCCTCTCACTCACCACCAAGCCTCCCCCCTCTTACTCTTCCCCTAACCTCCCCTTCTCACCCGCCCCCCCCCATGCCCTCTCTTCTCCCCCACACCCCCCCCTTCAAACCCTCTCTCCTCCACCACCACCCTCCACGTATCAGATCCTCCCAGCCCCCGCACACCCCATATCCCCCAGGTCCCCCTCCTTAGGCCCTCCCATCCTGGATCCTCCCTCTTTCCCTCCTTCATGGGAATCAACAGAAAATGAGAAGGGACAGAAGAGAGTCATTTCAGGGTGATGCACTCAAACATAGATGGGATTATAAGCAAGGCAAGTGAACTAAGGGAAAGAGCACAAGAAGTGAACCCAGATGTAATCGGACTCACAGAAACAAAACTCTCAGGAATCAAAATGATTGAGGTGTTTCCCCAGGACTACGCAGTAATAAGGAAAGAGGGGGAAGGTAGGGGAGGAGGTGGAGTGGGTCTACTAATGAGAATGGAATGGAGTTACAAGGAGATGGCCATCCCAGGCTGCAAGGGATTCAGAGACTACATAACAGGCACCATGACAATGGGAGGACCAAGAATAGTAGTAGCAGTGATATATAACCCTCCACCCAATGATAGAAGACTCAGGCATGAGTATGACGACAACAACATGGCAGTTAACACTATAAATGAGAGGGAAGCCTCTGCTGCCTGTAGAAATAGATCTCATCTGCTCATCATGGAGGACTTTAATTATGGAAGGATAGACTGAGAGAACAAGGAATCACATGGAGGTGAGGATACATTTAAGGCTAAACTATTGGAGGTGGGACAAGAAACTTCTTAAGCCAGCATATCAGAGGACCCACAAGGATGAGAGGAAACGATTAACCAGAGAGACTTGACCTAGTCTTCACTCGAACGACTCCGACATAAGGGATATCGGTTTCGAGGCCCCAGTAGGAATGAGCGACCACAGTGTCGGATGTTTGAGTATCTGATTGAAGAAGGGTTAAGGAACTCGAGGAGGGGAACTGAAAACAAAAGGCTGGCATTCCGAAAGGGAAACTATGAGGAGAGAAGGAAATTCCTAACAGATATAACATGGGAAACAACAGAGCTCAGAGAAAAGACGGCCCAAGACATGATGGACTACATCATGCAGAAGTGTAAAGAGGCAGCAGACAAGTTTGTCCCGGTCCAAAAGGAAAACAACGAAATGCAAATGAGAAACCCATGGTTTAATCAGAGATGTAGGCTAGCTAAGCAGTAAAGTAAAAGGGCGTGGAGAAACTATAGAAATAACAGATCACTCGAAAGCAGAGAAACATACCAGAGTGCAAGGAATGAATATGCCAGGTTGAGAAGAGAGACAGAAAGGCATTACGAAAATGACGTTACAAGCAAGGCAAAAGACTCAACCTAAATTGCTGCACAGCCACATAGGAGAAAAACAACAGTAAAGGAACAGGTAATGAAATTGTGGATAGGGGCAGACAGATTCACAACAAACGACAAGGAAGTGGGCGAGGAACTGAATAATAAATTCCAGGAGGTCTTCACAGGCAAGGGGAAGTTCCAGAGATAAGAGAGGGAATAGTTAACCAGGAACCACTAGAAGAGTTTGAGACTTCCAGTGGGGATGTAAGGAATCTCTTGCTAGAGTTGGATGTGACATAGGCTATAGGCCTGAATGGAATCTCCCCATGGATACTATAATAAGGAGCAGAAGCACTATGCCTGGCACTCTCCATAGTGTATAACAGATCACTGGTAACAGGGGAACTTCCAAAAATGTGGAAGACTGCTAATGTAGTCCAGATATACAAGAAAGGGGATAGATAGGAAGCACTGAAATACAGGCCAGTGTCCCTAACTTGCATATCATGAAAGCTGATAGAGAAGATTGTGCGAAAAAAAACTTGTGGAACATCTGGACCTAAAGAACTTCGTAACACAGCATCAACATGGGTTCAGGGATGGCATGTTCTGCCTCACAGGATTAACTGAATTCTATGACCAGGCAATAAAAATCAGGCATGAAAGAGAGGGGTAGGCAGACTGCATTTTCTTGGATTGCAAGAAAGCCTTTGACACAGTACCACACAAGAGGCTAGTGAAAAAGCTGAAGATGCGGGCAGGAGTGAAAGGGAAGGTATTCCATTGGATAAGGGAGTACCTAAGCAACAGAAGACAGCGAGTCACTCTGAGGGGTGAGGCCTCAGATTGGCGAGACGTCACAAGTGTAGACCAGCAGGGTTCAATCCTTGGACCTATACTGTTCCTCATATATGTAAATGATCTCCCAGAGGGTATAGAATCGTTCCTCTCATTGTTTGCTGATGATGCAAAAATTATGAGGAGGATTAAAACAGAGATCATAGTAGGAGGCTACAAGATGACCTAGGCAGACTGAATGAATGGTCCAACAAATGGCTACTAAAGTTCAACTCTAGTAAATGCAAGGTCATGAAACTAGGCAGTGGAAACAGGAGGCCAGACATAGGATACCGAATGGGAAATGATGTACTTTATGAAACGCACAGTGAGAAAGATCTAGGAGTTGATATCACACCAAACCTGTCTCCTGAAGTCAACATCAAAAGAATTACATCTGTCGCATATGCGAGGCTGGCTAACATCAGAACAGCTTCAGGAACCTGTGTAAGGAATCATTCAGAACCTTGTACACCGCATAGGTAAGACCAATCCTGGAGTATGCGGCCCCAGCATGGACCCGTACCTTGTCAAGCATAAGACGAAACTGGAAAAGTCCATAGGTATGCCACTAGGCTGGTTCAAGAACTAAGAGGCATGAGTTACGAGGAAAGGATGCGTGAAATGCACCTCACGACACTGGAAAATAGAAGAGAATGAGGAGACATGATCACTACCTACAAAATGCTCAGAGGAATTGAATGGGTAGAAAAGGATAAACTTTTTAACACAGGTGGTACGCAAACAAGGGGACACAGGTGGAGACTGAGTACTCAAATAAGCCTTAGGAACTTTAGAGAGAACTTTTTCAGTGTCAGAGTAGTTAACATGCGGAATGCATTAGACAGTGATGTGGTGGAGGCGGACTCCTTACACAGTTTCAAATGTAGATATGATAGAACCCAGTAGGTTCAGGAATCTGTACATCAGTTGATTGACAGTTGAGAAACGGGACCAAAGAGCGGGGCTCAATCCCCGCAAGCACAACTAGGTGAGTACACAAGTGACTACTTAACCAAGTGAAGGTTTCACTTGTGACTACATAACAGGTACCATAGCAATTGGAGGACAAAAACTTATAGTCGTAGTCATATAACTCCCACCTAATGACAGACGACCCAGACAGGAATATGATAGAAACAACATGACCACCATCAATTTAATATAGAGGGCAGCTTCTGTGGCTAGCAGGGATGGATCTGAACTACTAATCATGGGAGACTTTAACCATGGGAAGATAGATTGGGAGATCAGAGACCCACAAGGGAGACTAGACACAGGGAGAGCTAAGCTGATGGAAGTGGCAACAAGAAACATTATAAGTCAACACATCAAGGGACCAACAAGAATGAGAGGAGAGGAAGAACCAGCTATGCTTGATCTGATATTTACCCCTAAATGAGTGGGATATATGGGAAGTTAAGTTGGAAGCACCCTTGGGAATGAGAGATCACAGTGTATTGATCTTTGACTACCTGGTAGAGCTAGGATTTATCTCCCCCCAAAATAACTAGGAAAGAAAGGACTGGCGTACCGAAAATGGAATTATGAGGATATGAGAAGTTTCCTTATGGATATACCATGGGACACAGAACTCAGAGCTAAGTTCGTACAAGACATAATGGACTATGTCACCCAAAAGTGTCAGGAGGCAGTAAACAGGTCTATCCCAGTCGAAAAGGAAAAATCCGAGAAGCAAAAGAAGAAATTGTGGTTTAATTGGGAATGTATGGAAGCAAAGGAGCTGAACAAAAAG
Organism: Procambarus clarkii; assembly: GCF_040958095.1. NCBI lineage: Eukaryota > Metazoa > Arthropoda > Malacostraca > Decapoda > Cambaridae > Procambarus > Procambarus clarkii. Next base: position 665,708 of record NW_027189167.1, read on the forward strand.
ACGTAGAATTAACGTCCGAAATAAGAGAACACCAGAATCAGAGCGAGATACTAGAGAACCAGGAATGAGTATGTTATTGCGAGAAGAGAAGCAGAGAAAAAGTATGGTAATGATATAGCAAATAAAGCCAAGACCGAACCAAAGCTACTCCACAGTCACATCAGGAGGAAAACAACAGTGAAAGAACAAGTGATGTAACTTAGAACGGGTGAGAATAGGTATACCAGACGGCCGTGGAAGGGTTCGAAATAACAAGAAATGAGGTCAAGACACACTTGTTGGATCTGGACGTGAGTAAGGCTATTGGTCCAGAAGGAATGTCACCATGGGTACTGAAAGAGTATAGTGGGTCACTGGAGACGGAAGACCTACCTGAAATATGGAAGACGGCTAATGTAGTCCCAATATACAAAAAGGGCGACAGGCAAAAGGTACTGAACTACAGGCCAGTGTCCTTAACTTGTATACCATGCAAGGTGGTGGAGAATATCATGAGAAAAAACCTAGTAACTTATCTGGAGAGAAGGAACTTCGTGACAAACCACCGACATGGGTTCAGAAGCGTAAATCTTGCCTCACTGGCTTAATAAAATTTCACAATTAGGTGACAAAGATTAAGCAAGAAAGAGAAGGATTGGTGGACTGCATTTTCTTGGACTGTCGGGAAGCCTTTGACACAGTACCCCATAAGAGGCTGATACATAAGCTGGAGAAACAGGCAGGAGAGTTACACTGAGGGGTGAGACCTCAGATTAGCGTGGAGTCACCAGTGGAGTCCCACAGGGCTTTGTATTCGGACCTATCGTGTTTCTGATATATGTAAATGATCTCCCAGAGAGTATAGACTCATTCTCCTCAATGTTTGCTGACGATTCCAAAATTGTGAGAAGGATTAAGACAGAGAAGGACAGCTTGAGGCTTCAAGAAGACCTGGACAAGCTGCAGGAATGGTCAAACAAATGGTTGTTAGAGTCTAACCCAAGCAAATGTAATGTAATGAAGATTGGTGTAGGGACCAGGAGGCCATATACAAGGTATCATTAGGGAGATGAAATTCTTCAAAATTCAGAAGGAGAGAAAGACTTGGAGGTTGATATCACACCAGACCTTTCCCCTTGAAGCCCACATCAAGAGAATAACATCAGCGGCATATGCCAGGCTGGCCAACATAAGAAACTTGTGTAAGGAATCATACAGAACTTTGTATTCCACATATGTCAGACCAATCCTGGAGCATGCAGTTCCAGCATGGAGTCCATATTCAAGCATTAGACTAAACTGGAAAACGTTCAAAAGTTTCCCACTAGACTAGTATCCGAACCAGGAGTATGAACTATGAGGAGAGACTACCGGAAATATATCTCACGTCGCTGGAAAACAGAGGAGTTAGGGGGAACATGATCAAGTCAACATGATTCATATAGGAATTGATAGACAGATAGACAGGCTATTTATCACAAAGGGCACATGCACTAAGGGACACAGGTGGAAATTGAGTGCCACAGAGATATTAGAAAGAACTTTTTTAGTGTCAGAGTGGTTGACAAATGGAATGCATTAGGAAGTGATGTGGTGGAGGCTGACTCCATACACAGTTTCAAGTGTAGATATGATAGAGCCCAACAGACTCATGAACCTGTACATCAGGTGATTGAGAGATGAGAGGCTGGATAATAATGGTTGTCGGTTGCGGTTGTAGCTTTCATGGTAGTGGGGAGGAATGGAGTACCAAACAGCTGTGGCATTTTCTTTTTTATTATCTACTAGCTGTACCCGGCCACACATTGCTGCAGCTCAGCAACGCATGTACGTTGCTGAGCAACAGCAACCCTTCCCCTGTCTTCCAGTCCTCCCCACCATTCCCCCCTCCCCCGTCCCTCGTCCTCCCAACCATTCCCACTCCCCCGTCCCCTCGTCCTTCCAACCATTCCTCACTCCCCCATCCCTATGTCCCCCCTCACCATCCACTTCTCCACCTTCCCCTCGTCCTCCTAACCATTCCCAACTCCACCGTCCCTCCCCATCTCCCTCTCTCCCGTCCCCTCGTCCTCCCTACCATTCCCCCTCCCCCGTCCCTTCTCCCCAACTTCCCCCACTTTCCTGTCCCTTTGTCCTTCCCCCCCCCCCACCGATCTCCATTCCCCTGTCCATCGTCCCACCATCCCCAACTCCCCCGTCCCCTCATCCTCCCCACCATTACCCAATCCTATGTCCCCTCGTCGTCCCCACCCTCCTCCACTCCCATCCCCTCGTCCTCCCCACTCCCTAGTTCGAAGCATTCCCAAATGATCTGATGTTCCCATCAGAAAATTGGGAACATCAAATCATCTCATTTTCCCATCACTGAAATATAAGAAAACCATTAAAAACGAAATGAAAAACAATGAAAAAATAAACAAATAAACTATACTCATGAAATGAACGGTATGGTAAATAACAAAGCTCAATTCCAATGCAATGTCATGCAAAAGGATTAAATCAAAATGAAAACAAATCGAAATCTATGAAAATTCAATTTATCAATGAAATCGGAAACATTGAAATGGAATCGAAACATATTTAGTATAGCGTAATTTGTTCTTACATGCAACAGATGGGGCTTATTTTTTTTTAAATCATTTTTTACCAGTCACAGGTGTGGCATCTATACTTATACTCACGAAATGAACGGTATGATAAACAACACAGCTCTGTTCCAATGCAAAGTCACAAAAAATAATTATATCACATTGAAAATAAATCGACATGTATGAAAATTAAATTTGTCAATGCAATCAAAAACACTGAAATGGAATCGTACCATACTTAGTATAGAGTGTGTGGCTCTTACGTGCAACAGATGGCACCGTTTCTTAAAAAAAATGTTTTTACCTGTTACAGGTATGGCATCTATACTTATACTTACGAAATGAATGGTATGGTAAACAACACAGCTTAATTCCAAAACAATGTCACTCAAAATAATTCCATAAAAATTTAAATAAATCAAAATCTATGAACATTAATAACATATTTAGTATAGCGTGTGTGTTGCCATTGCGTGCAACAGATGGCGCTGTTTTTTGAAAAAAAAACATGTTTTTACCTGTCAGAGGGGTGGCATCTATATAGTAGGTATATAAAAACACACGCATATTCGAATGGAACGTTGTGTCAGAATTTCAAAGCAATCGGTGAAGAACTCTGGGAGATTACAGCGTGTGTTACTCTTACATCCAACAGATGAGACTGTTTTTTAAAAAAGCATGTTTTTTCCCTGTCACTGGTGAGACATGTGTATAGGTGGTATATAAAAACATGCATCTATTCAAATGCAACGTCATGTAAAAATTTCAAAGCAATCGGAAAAAGGTTTCGAAGATTTCTCTCACATGAAAAACACATGAAAAGCACAATTAAAAAAAAAACATATTTTTTCTGTCACAGACGTGACATCAGTATAGTATGTATATAAAAACCCGCTCGGATGCGAATGGAACATTGTGTGAAAATTTCAAAGCAATCGGTGGAGAACTTTCAGAGATTAGCGATGTTGAACAAATGAACCTTTCCATTTTTATTTAAATAGGTATAAATAAAAATTAAAATGTTCGTTTGTGCATAACCCTTAATCTCCGAAAGTTCTTCACCATTGCTTTGAAATTTCACACAACGTTTCATTCGCATCCGGCCAGGTTTTTATATACATACAATATAGATGTCACGTCTGTGACAACAAAAAAACATGCTTTTTCTGAAAACTGAGTTTTTCATGTGAAGGAAATCGTCGAAACCTCTTTATTGAGTGTTTGAAATTTTGACACAACGTTGCATTCGAATAGGCCCATCTTTTTATATATCTACTATATACATGCCTCACCTGAGACAGAAAAAACAGACTTTTTTGAAAAACAGCGCCATCTGTTGGACGTAAGAGCAACACATGCTGTAATCTCCAAAAGTTCTTCACCGATTGCTTTGAAATTTTGACACAACGTTGCATTCGAATAGGCGCGTCTTTTTATATACCTACTATATAGAAGCCACCCCTGTGACAGGGAAAAACATGCATTTTTGTCAAAACAGCACCATCTGTTGCACATAATAGCAACATGCACGCTATACTAAATATGTCACGAATTCCATTTCATTGTTTCTGATTGCATTGAAATTATATTTTCACAGATTTTTATTTATTTTATTTTTTATTGACTTATTTTGTGTGACATTGTGTTGAATTGAGCTGTGTTGTTTACCATACCGTTCATTTCGTAATTATAGATGACACACCTGTGACAGATAAAACTATGCTTTTCTTGAAAAACAGCACCATCTGTTGCATGTATGAGCAACACACATGCTATACTAAATGTTACAATTTCATTTCAGCGTTTCTGATTGCATTGATAAATTGTTTTCATAGATTTTTATTTATTTTATTTTATTTAATTATTTTGTGTGAATTCCGTTGGAATTGAGCTGTCTTGTTTACCATACCATTCATTTCGTGAGTATAGTTTATTTTTTATTTTGTTTCATATTTTCATTTCATTTTTTAACTGTTTTTCTTATATATCAGTGATGGGAACATCAGCTCACTTTATATTCCCAATTTTCTGACGGGAACATCAGACCTTTTGGAAAGGCATCAGACGAGGGAGTGGGGAATGGGGGGGATGACGAGGGGACGGAAGTGAGAGATAGTGTGGAGGACGAGGGTACAAGGAAGGGGTAATGGTGAGGAAGGACGATGAGACGGGGGAGTTTGGGATAGTGGGGAGGAGAAAGGGACAGGGAAAGTTGCTGTGGCTCAGCGGCTGCTAGTAAAGTTATAAATTTTATGCTGGGCCACGTACTAGCTATCGTAAGTGTCTCTGCTGGGCGAGGGCTAACGACAATCTGATTATGGAGTGTGGCCCTCGGCTGTCCCTCGGGCGAGCACACAAGGAGCCTAGTTCTGAGAGGTTCTGAGTAGACATAACAAGATGGCCCACCATACCCTGGGCATCCAACTCCGCTTAGCACGCTATCATCGTCGTCCTCAACAATCTGCTTGAAGAACTTTTTGGTTGTGAACCTAACTAACATTTATGTATAGGATTATTTACCTATGGTGGCTGTAAACAAGCTCTGAGACATCCACAACCCAGTCTCAGACATACATGAATATAGAGTACATTGCATAAATATAATTCTAAAATTAAGTTATCCATGGAGCATCATGACTAACTAGTTAAACGTCTGAGCATACTGGAGGCAGAAGGTCCATCTGCAGATAGAGGCAGTGGACCAGAAGTTGTGTGCAAGGATCAAGATGCACACCCACAGTGTTACCTGTTAAGCAGATTATAATCGGTAGACGCTGACAAAGGCACGTTATAGTATAGTATAGTATAATGACGTTCTACTAAAATATGGAGTGCAGGGACGCGGCAAAAACACCAGGACCTGAACAGTGAGTGTTGAGAAGTCATAAGATTGAAACTATGAATTAAGGTGAGCTATGTAGGTATCATATTATATACATTTGAGACAAAGGAAAAAGAACAGAAGTATAAAATCCACTGAGAAAGGCGTTAATCAGTTTAACTCTCTCAGAAATCTCAACGATATGCTGCGGGAATGGTACATAAAAGTGTCTAACATATACAATGGTTGGGTACTCACTCAAGACGAGCTTTCTCGTAAAAAAATTAACTAGAACTAGTGGAAAAGGGGTAGAAGTTAGTAGGCATGAACGGGTTACTTAGCTAGATATAAAAACTATGAATGTTAGGGGCTAGTTCTTCACGAATATAGTCATCTTCTGCTACATACTGGCAGTCAGGAAGTGATTAGCTGATGTAACGCATCCATTGTCCTTTACAGACAGGAACACCACAGTCACACAAGCATGTATCATCCGACTGTTGTTGGTGCACTGTCAAAATAACTGGTCTGGACCGAAAGTTGTAAGTATGAGTACCAGGTGATGTGGTACCATTGTTCGTGTCTTCGACCAGAGTGGGTGTCATGGTGGTAGGGTCAGTCATTACATGTCATTGACAGGTACTGGGCTGTCTTGGTCAACAGTCAGTTGGGCTAGTTTCATGTGACTGAGATGTTCATTTACATGTTCACCTGTAGCAAGGTTTTCCAGCTTGTACTTGGTACCTGTAATATGCTCAAGAACTCTGTAAGATCCAAGAAACTTCTCAGTCAGCGTATACATGGGACCATCTCTTCGCTGGTTGAGGATCATTACTAAAGATCCAGGTCCTATTTTTGTAGGTTTAGCATGAGCGTTTTGTAACCTAGTGAAATCGTCAGTAGCTTTAGATAGGTATTCCTTGATTCTCAGGAATACCAATTGAGTGTCTCTTTGTTTGACTTTAACATAATCATCATAGTTGTAAAGTGACACAGGCGGTGAGGATATGAGAGCATTAGGGAATCTCATGTCTGTCCGATGTCCAGAGTGAGGTGTATCTCCTATTGAGGAGTTGACAGAGGAGTTTATCGAGCTTTGGACGATTGGCATAAGTTCATCCCATTTGTGACTGTCCCGATTGACTGTTACTCTGAGTGCGTTATTGACTGTTAATTTCTTATTTGTTCTTTCAGCAAGACCATTGCTAGCCGGTTGATAAGGCATTATATTGCACTTTTTATTTTTGTACAGTTTAGCCATTTGTTCCATAACAGAATTGTTGAATTCCGGGCCTTTGGCAGTATAGTATACTGACAACGGCCGAGAGTCCACCTAGATTTAAACCGAGAGTATAACCCTAGGTGGACCATACCGCAAATTATGTTATTATGAAATGCATTATGCAGTTTTGTTTGGAATTGGAACCAGTTTACCGTATTTAGAGAAGTTATCCACCGCAACTAGAAGATGTTTATTACCTATGAAAATTTCAGCAAAGTTCGTTAGCAAGTCCATAGAAACACGGTCCCAAGGTGCATTAGTCGTAGGGTAAGTCTGAATTGGGTTCAGCCCAGCAACATGGGTTCTGTTAGCTAGGCAGGATAGACATTGATCCACGTGATGTTTAATCTGTTTTCCCATTTCGGGCCAGTAATACTCGAGGCAAGCCTGCTTTATGGTGCAGTCCTTGCCAGGATGTGCACTGTGCGTCATGGACAAGTTTCAACACGATAGGTACTATCGACGCAGGAATAACAGGTTGATGTATCATTCTGGCAGGAGAGTCAAACATAACCTTCATGTGAGTACGTGGTTTACGAGTACTAGTTCCTTGAGTGGCATAGGAGACTTGACTGTAAGAGTCGTTTTCGGGTTCATTAGAAAGCTTATAATCGGTGCCCACATTGGGTCTTGTTGTTGTGCTATTTCTACATCTTGCAAGTCTGTCGAAGGGTATTCTACCTGAACAGGAGCGACGTAGTGGGAGAGGGCATCGGCAACTACATTATGGCTGCCAGGTAAGTTTCCAAACGTGGGTAAGAACTCTTGTATTGTGAGCGACCAACGGCAAACTTACCTATTGGGTTCTATTTTTTCGTCAGTACATGGACAGGGTAGTTGTAGATGATGTCTCTGAAATGTTTGAGAGCCCACACTACAGCTATAGCTTCTCGTTCTGTTGTCGAGTAATTCTTTTCTGCTTTGGAGAGAACTCAGCTTGCATATGCAATGGCATGTTTTTTTCTGTCGCTAGTCTATGTTAGTACGGCTCCTAATCCAATATTACTGGCGTCGGTGACTATGATAAACGATTTGGAGAAGTCTGGGAACTTGATAATGTGAGCTGATATCAAAGCCTCTTTAAGTGTTTTAAACGCTTTCTCCTGATCAGCTGTCCTGGCGAATAGGACGTCTTTCTTAAGGAGGTGAGTGAGAGAAGACTCAATCACTGAATAGCCAGCGATGAAATGGCGATAGAATCCTGTTAGGCCTATGAAGTTTTGCACAGCATCAACATTATGAGGGACAGGATACTTCTTCACAGTGTCTATCTTTGAGTTAAGAGTGGTAATGCCGTGTGAGATGACTTTATGGCCTAGAAACTTTATCTCTTTTTTTCATGAAGTCACATTTGATAAGTTTGATCTTCAAATTAGCTTCAGATAGTTTCTGAAGAGCAATTTTAAACTTTGATGGTGGGTCGGTACATCCTTGGATATGATTATGAGGTCATCGAGGTAAACCTTGAGGGTATTACCTATCATTCGTCGGAACAAGTTTGTCATAAGCCTAGAGAAAGTAATGGGCTGCTGCATAAGCCAAAAGGTATGTAGGTGTACAAGTAATGGCCACTAGGGACGGAAAACTCTGTCAGTTCTCGGCTTTCTGGGTCAAGTGGTATTTGCCAAAAACCTTGCAATAGATCAAGAGAAGACGAAACCTCATTCTGGCCTATGTTCTGCAATAAGTCAGTGAGCACGGGAAGTGGAAACCTATCTGGTATCGTCACGTGGTAAAGTTTTCTGAAATCAACGATGGGATGCAAGAGCCATCCATCCTTCTGGGTACTATGATCAATGGAGCATTCCATGGAGAGGTGCTTTCTTCAATAACACCTCCGTGTAACATCTCGTCAATATGACGGTCTGCAACAGCTCGTTGAGAATGAGGCAATCTATATGCGGGTACATAAATTGTTGAGTACCTGGTTCAAGAGGAATTTTGTGAGTGATGAGGTGTGTCATGCCAAGTTGTTCTCCTGTCAGTTCCACAACAGTGTTTGTTGAGGAAGGGGGGCTTGGGCGTTTGGGAAGTCAGTGGGACTAAGGTTCTCAGGCGAGATCGCTAACTGATTTCGATTTGTCATATGAGAGAGTGCAAGTACCATTAGTTCAGTAGAGTCTTCATCCACTACTCGCACCACTAACGAACAATAGGTGAAGTATACAATGTGTGTCTATGTGAGGTAAATGTTGGCATTGGTGACATTTGCAACATAAACAGCAGTAGAAGATGTTCTGCATCTGTTGAAAGGACGGTTCTATGTAGGTACCTTTTATTTGACATGTGACACTGTCTGCTATTACGTGATCTAGGTCAGGTACACCAGGAATTTTGACAATAACCTTTGTTAGTGTGTGAGAATGTAGAAAGGTGTCTTGGTGTAAGATGCCTCTGACTTGATTGATGTTAGACTCTAGGCAAGGTAATGAACAATTGCTGGGGCCCCTTGCAAAGATTCATTGACTTCATCGACCTGTGATATTGTGTGGCTGTGGGATGGACTGGTGTCAGTAAGTGATTGAGTGACAGCTTTGTTTGGACGTGTCTGGTAACGTGTATCTTGGTCACTCCTGGCTTTTATGTAACTGATATAGTCCCTATGGTTGGTGAACTAGTGTCCCCATGGGGAACACACCACAAAGAGGTACTACTGTGTCACCAATTGTTGTTTCCCAATGGCAAGCATCGATAGTAATTAAAAAGAATGTCTCCTGGGAACCGAATATTATCTACAAGTAAACAGGTCATGGCCACTGATCTGTCATCAACTATCAACTCTTTGTCAGCTTCACCCAACACTGCAGTCATTCCTCCAGAAACTTCACAAAGGTTGGAGTCAGATGGCTGGCATACAACAAGTCTGTTGTGTATGTCATTCAAGGCGGCTTCTTTGATGATGATGACTCTAGCTCCTGTGTCTAGGAAAATTTTAACTTGTTGACCTTTCAGAGTGGTTGTAATCAGAGGTCCTTCTGTGTCTTTGTTAGGCATGTTAGTACGAGACTGGTGTGGTCGACGTGATGTCTGAAGCACATGATTGTGAGTACTGTCAGCATGAGGAGGTGTACGGTATCCTCCTCTGCTAATATATTAAACCTGTTATGGGTAAGTACTGATTATGCAGGGTGATCGTCTCGCTTCCCTATGTCATGCTGGTTTACAAAGGCTGCTATGTTTTCCCCCGATTGCGAGTATGGTCTGGTCTGGTCTAAGTACCCGTTGGTCTAGTCTGCATTATTCGTGAAGGCTGTAACACCGTTTGTCAGCCGCGAGTCAGTGTCCATCTGTGTTGGGACTGTCAGTCTTCGCGAACCTAACATGGGCAGTAGGTCGGGTTGCAGGAGCACGTGCAAGGCTCGGTCGGCGATGGTTAGGGGTTGCAGCATGTGGTTGGTTATTGGCAGGTTATTGGGGTAGCTTGATTAGAACCTCGGCAAGCTCGACAGTTAACAGTGTCATGACCATGGAGCTGGTGATAGGTGCAGAATGGTGAACGAGCTGCTCGGCAGTCTGACATTTCATGTACAGGTCTGCGGTGAAATATGCAATAAGGATGGTTGTGATATACAGTATTGCTTGCACTGTTATGTCTTCCATGCGGTTGGTAATGAGTGCTGTTTGATGTGCATTCTGCCTAACGGTGGCCAGGTTTGCCACAGTTAAAGCATTCTGGCGTTTGCGGGTGAGGAGGATAATGAGGAGAGTTAGTCCTGGAGTATGACCTGCGGCCATGTGAGGGTGGAGAAGACCTATCATGAGTCTGAATGTTACTAGGGAAAGAACGCGTGACAACGTTTGCAGGGTTATGGGGATTGATTGCATTGAAAACGGCAGTGCTGTGCAGAGTCCTGGTTCTTTAGCCTCTCAGTGGAATCTATCATCTCATCCATTAATTCCCAAATAGTGTTGTTTGGCCCAAAGTCCTTAGCTTGTATTTCCTTTAGTATGACCTCGGGGGGCATGACGCTGTATGGCACCAAATCTCAGTAGTCTACAGACATTACCTATGGTGAGGCTTTCCTTTGCTTCCCATCTAGAACCCGTCAAAGCTGATTTCAGTGAGCTATGGAGCTTATCTAATCGTCTGCCGAATGCTTTGCGTGTCTCATCAGGACGCATTACCCAGCAAACACAAATCGTACAGAAAACGTTCGTCTATCTCTTCCCATAGGTGTAGGAATGATTTGCATTGAGAATGGTGCAGGAGAGCCTTTGAGAAACTTTTAATCCAAAATCCAAACACAAAGGTTTTATAATAAATTGTTTATCTACAACTATTTTGTTCCTAATGTATTACAAATAGTTTTTACATGTTTAAATATATAATTTATGGTGTTTTTTGTAAAATTCATTAACAAATTGTGAATGATATTTAATGGCTGAATGAAACCGTCAAAATACATTTAATTATTCTATGATCAGAAAAAATAGTTTTCCAAATTTTTCTAAAAATCGCTCTTTTAACACAATTTGACTCCTTATGCATTCCACTAAACACTAATATCATGTTTAAATATATAATTTATGTATTATTCCCTAAAATAATTTATATAAATTATAAATGTTGTTGGAAAGTGGTGTGAAAGAATCAGAAAACGTTTTTTAACTATGTCTCCAGTGCACAGTTTATCAAACAAGAAGATTAACGTTCATCAACCCTTAAAATCTTATATGTTATCTTGCTGTTGTAAAATGGGTGAATCTTTAAGAACAGTATCTATATGACAAATGGTGTTTAACCTAACTCAAACATTGTAGGGTTTATTATTCTACACATATTTCTAATGACTCTTAGATGTTTACATTCTCTGAAGTATAATTGTGAAGGCTGTGTCCTTCACTCTCACAACATTCTTAAACTTAAGATTCTTAAACTCCTCTGCATGTTCAACCATAATTGTTTCCATTCTGAATCTCCATGGACATTTGTATCCAAAATTAAACCAATGTGGTTTCCTTCAGTACCCAGTACATTTGCTCATTCATTTCCACAGATTCCAACATGGTAGGAGATTTACAGAAATTTGGCTACTCATATTGTTATCTATTACATGAATGCATTTCCATAGTATAAGAAAAATACATGAGTTTATGATAAATTCGTTTTTTGTTATATAATATTTGTATGCTGTTTTTTCTTTAAACCCCATACTGAACTAAATCACGAGAGTATATATTATTTATTAAGAAGCGCCACCACTGACCGCCAATTAAGTGCTCACATCAATTATAACTCTATAAGAAATAACACACAAGCCATGCCCAACTGTCGATCAACATTGATGCTGCACACACACTCAGGCGCCTCGACTCAAAATTGCCACTCATCAGTCATATGGAGGAGAAAACTTTGACAAATTTCACCTATCATAAATAACAGTCTCCGTCTTTCGTCAGTCTTTCTCATAAATTCAGTCTCCGTGGTGTAGTGGTAAGACACTCGCCTGGCGTTCCGCGAGCGCTATGTCATGGGTTCGTATCCTGGCCGGGGAGGATTTACTGGGTGCAAATCCTTAACTGTAGCCTCTGTTTAACGAAACAGTAAAATGTGTACTTGGATGAAAAATCGATTCTTCACGGCGGGGGATCATATTCCTGGGACCTGCCCGAAACGCTACGCGTACTAGTGGCTGTACAAGAATGTAACAACAACTCTTGTATATATCTCAAAAAAAAACAGAAAAACAAGGACCACCATTGACTGCCAAGTGCTCATATCAAGTCTAACTCTAAGAAACAACACGCAATCGTTGTAAATAACCATGTCAACATGAACTCTGGACACAATACGTCTCCCAACATCATCACTCACGCTGGCATCAAGATGGAAATGTTAGGACTAATAGTGCCCATAGTGTCGTGGTGTATAGTATCGTGGAGTATAATGTCGTGGAGTATAGAGTCGTTGAGTATAGTGTCGTGGAGTATAGTGTCAGGGAGTATAGTGTCGTGGAGTATAGTGTCGTGGAGTATAGTGTTGTGAAGTATAGTGTCATGGAGAATAATGTAGTGGAGTATAGTGTCGTGGAGTATAGTGTCGGGGAGTATAGTGCCGTGGAGTATAGTGTCGTGGAGTAGAGTGTCGTGAAGAATAGTGTTGTGAAGTATAGTGTCATGGAGAATAGTGTAGTGGAGTATAGTGTCGTGGAGTATAGTGTCGTTGAGTATAGTGTCGTGGAGTATAGTGTCGGGGAGTATAGTGTCGTGGAGTATAGTGTCGGGGAGTATAGTGTCGGGAGTAGAGTGTCGTGGAGTAGAGTGTCGTGGAGTATAGTGTCGTGGAGTATAGTGTCGTGGAGTATAGTGTTGTGAAGTATAGTGTCATGGAGAATAGTGTAGTGGAGTATAGTGTCGTGGAGTATAGTGTCGGGGAGTATAGTGCCGTGGAGTATAGTGTCGTGGAGTAGAGTGTCGTGGAGAATAGTGTTGTGAAGTATAGTGTCATGGAGAATAGTGTAGTGGAGTATAGTGTCGTGGAGTATAGTGTCGTTGAGTATAGTGTCGTGGAGTATAGTGTCGGGGAGTATAGTGTCGTGGAGTATAGTGTCGGGGAGTATAGTGTCGTGGAGTAGAGTGTCGTGGAGTATAGTGTCGTGGAGTATAGTGTAGTGGAGTCTAGTGTCATGGAGTATAGTGTCAGGGAGTATAGTGTCGGGGAGTATAGTGTGGAGTATAGTGTCGTGGAGTATAGTGTCGTGGAGTATATTGTCGTGGAGTATAGTGTCGTGGAGAATAGTGTAGTGGAGTATAGTGTCGTGGAGTATAGTGTCGTGGAGTATAGTGTCGTGGAGTATAGTGTCGGGGAGTATAGTGTCATGGAGTATAGTGTCGTGGAGTATAGTGTTGTGAAGTATAGTATCGTTGTGTATAGTGTCGTGGTGTATAATGTCGTGGAGTATAGTGTCGTGGAGTATAGTGTCACGGAGTATAATGTAGTGGAGTATAGAGTCGTTGAGTATAGTGTCGTGGAATATAGTGTCAGGGAGTATAGTGTCGTGGAGTATAGTGTCGTGGAGTATAGTGTCGTGGAGTATAGTGTTGTGAAGTATAGTGTCATGGAGAATAATGTAGTGGAGTATAGTGTCGTGGAGTATAGTGTCGGGGAGTATAGTGCCGTGGAGTATAGTGTCGTGGAGTAGAGTGTCGTGAAGAATAGTGTTGTGAAGTATAGTGTCATGGAGAATAGTGTAGTGGAGTATAGTGTCGTGGAGTATAGTGTCGTTGAGTATAGTGTCGTGGAGTATAGTGTCGGGGAGTATAGTGTCGTGGAGTATAGTGTCGGGGAGTATAGTGTCGGGGAGTATAGTGTCGTGGAGTAGAGTGTCGTGGAGTATAGTGTCGTGGAGTATAGTGTCGTGGAGTATAGTGTCGTGGAGTATAGTGTTGTGAAGTATAGTGTCATGGAGAATAGTGTAGTGGAGTATAGTGTCGTGGAGTATAGTGTCGGGGAGTATAGTGCCGTGGAGTATAGTGTCGTGGAGTAGAGTGTCGTGGAGAATAGTGTTGTGAAGTATAGTGTCATGGAGAATAGTGTAGTGGAGTATAGTGTCGTGGAGTATAGTGTCGTTGAGTATAGTGTCGTGGAGTATAGTGTCGGGGAGTATAGTGTCGTGGAGTATAGTGTCGGGGAGTAGAGTGTCGTGGAGTAGAGTGTCGTGGAGTATAGTGTCGTGGAGTATAGTGTAGTGGAGTCTAGTGTCATGGAGTATAGTGTCAGGGAGTATAGTGTCGGGGAGTATAGTGTGGAGTATAGTGTCGTGGAGTATAGTGTCGTGGAGTATATTGTCGTGGAGTATAATGTCGTGGAGAATAGTGTAGTGGAGTATAGTGTCGTGGAGTATAGTGTCGTGGAGTATAGTGTCGTGGAGTATAGTGTCGGGGAGTATAGTGTCATGGAGTATAGTGTCGTGGAGTATAGTGTTGTGAAGTATAGTATCGTTGTGTATAGTGTCGTGGTGTATAATGTCGTGGAGTATAGTGTCGTGGAGTATAGTGTCACGGAGTATAGTGTCGGGGAGTATAGTGTCATGGTGTATAGTGTCACGGAGTATAGTGTCGGGGAGTATAGTGTCATGGTGTATAGTGTCGTGGCGTATAGTGTCGTGGAGTATAGTGTCGTGGAGTATAGTGTCGTGGAGAATAGTGTAGTGGAGTATAGTGTCGTGGAGTATAGTGTCACGGAGTATAGTGTCACGGAGTATAGTGTCGGGGAGTATAGTGTCATGGTGTATAGTGTCGTGGAGTATAGTGTCGTGGAGTATAGTGTCGTGGAGTATAGTGTCGTGGAGAATAGTGTAGTGGAGTATAGTGTCGTGGAGTATAGTGTCGTGGAGTATAGTGTCGTGGAGTATAGTGTCGTGGAGTATAGTGTAGTGGAGTATAGTGTCGGGGAGTATAGTGTAGTGGAGTATAGTGTCGGGGAGTATAGTGTCGTGGAAAATAGTGTAGTGGAGTATAGTGTCGTGGAGTATAGTGTCGTAGTGTATAGTGTCGTGGAGTATAGTGTCGTGGAGTATAGTGTAGTGGAGTATATTGTCACGGAGTATAGTGTCGGGGAGTATAGTGTCATGGTGTATAGTGTCGTGGAGTATAGTGTCGTGGACTATAATGTCATGGTGTATAGTGTCGTGGAGTATAGTGTCGTGGACTATAATGTCGTGGAGTACAGTGTCGTGGTGTATAGTGTTGTGGAGTATAGTGTCGTGGTGTATAGTGTCGTGGAGTATAGTGTCGTGGAGTATAGTGTCGTGGAGTATAGTGTCGTGGAGTATAGTGTCGGGGAGTATAGTGTCGTGGTGTATAGTGTTGTGGAATATAGTGTTGTGGTGTATAGTATCGTGATTTATAGTGTCGTGGAGTATAGTGAAGTGGTGTATAGTGTCGTGGTGTATAGTGAAGTGGTGTATAGTGTCGTGGAGTATAGTGAAGTGGTGTATAGTGTCGTGGAGTATAGTGCCGTGGAGTATAGTGTCGTGGAGTATAGTGTCGTGGTGTATAGTGTCGTGGTGTATAGTGTCGTGGAGTATAGTGTCGTGGTGTATAGTGTCGTGGAGTATAGTGTTGAGTAGTGTCGGGGAGTATAGTGTCGTGGTGTATAGTGTTGTGGAGTATAGTGTCGTGGAGTATAGTGTCGTGGAGTATAGTGTTGTGGTGTGTTGTTGTTGTGTTGTGGTGTAAAGTATCGTGGTTTATAGTGTCATGGTGTATAGTGTCGTGGACTATAGTGTCGTGGTGTATAGTGTCGTGGAGTATAGTGTTGAGTAGTGTCGGGGAGTATAGTGCCGTGGAGTATAGTGTCGTGGAGTATAGTGTTGTGGTGTAAAGTATCGTGGTTTATAGTGTCATGGTGTATAGTGTCGTGGAGTATAGTGAAGTGGTGTAAAGTATCGTGGTTTATAGTGTCATGGTGTATAGTGTCGTGGAGTATAGTGTCGTGATGTATAGTGTCGTGGAGTATAGTGTCGTGGTGTATAGTGTTGTGGAGTATAGTGTCGTGGAGTATAGTGTCGTGGAGTATAGTGTCGTGGAGTATAGTGTTGTGGTGTAAAGTATCGTGGTTTATAGTGTCATGGTGTATAGTGTCGTGGAGTATAGTGAAGTGGTGTATAGTGTCGTGGAGTATAGTGAAGTGGTGTATAGTGTTGCGGAGTATAGTGTCGTGGTGTATAGTGTCGTGGAGTATAGTGTCGTGGAGTATAGTGTCGTGGTGTATAGTGTAGTGGTGTATAGTGGCGGCCTGGGGGTAAGGTGGACATGGTGCGGCCTGGGGGTAAGGTGGACATGGGGCGGCCTGGGGGTAGGATGGACATGGGGCGGCCTGGGGGTAGGATGGACATGGGGCGGCCTGGGGGTAGGATGGACATGGAGTTGCGTGGGGTGGACATGTCGGGAGGGGTTGGGGTTGTGGGGGGTGGGGTTGGGAGCGTGGAGTCGCTTGTGTATCCATGGAAAACATCTATGTTTACTATATTCCCCCACACTGAGACTCGTCTCCTGTCCCATGTGGCAAATCAATGCACCTCACAAACCCATAACAATCAACAAACAAAAAAACGTTCATGCACCATTTCTCTGTTTGTTCTTATATATTTCAAAACTAAGAAAAAAAAAGTTTCTATCCAGCGAACCGCCATACATCAACGCGTTGCTTAGACAAGGCGCTGACAGGTGTCTTTGTCACCCCAGACCCCAGGCGAAATGAATGAAATTCTTTGCACTCGTTACAGGAGACCCACATTCGGCATTAAAGAGATGGAAGATAGAGTTTACTCTACTGAATACTAAGACAAAAAGGGATTACCATAAAAAATTAAAATAATATATTTTACGTTAAATAAATTTAGTTACGTTAATTGAATGGCTATATTCGAGAAACAACTGGCTATGCGCTTGGGCGAGATGGTGCTGGAATAATTTAAAAAAGTTAGCACTGAACTCTGTGTCGAGTCAACCCGCAAAAAAAATACAGACTCTCATGCCAAATTCACTTAAATGCTTTAAATTACAATTTTTAATTTACAACTTTTAAACTAGGATAACGTTAATAGCCCGCAGTAAAGAAGAAAACTAACACATGGGACATGCATTTGTCACGCTAATCCAAATTTCTGCCAAAATCTGAGGTTTGCAACCAAACTGGACTCTTAAAAATTCTATCTCCCAAAACGGGGAAAACGCGTTAAAATCGAAAAAAAAAGCAAATATTTCTCCTAACCGGCGAAGTGTACTGAACAACACTGAACGAACTTGCATTGATTACACACACGATTCGAATTTTCCGCAATTAACCCGAAATTGCAGCCCAGTGGACTTAGAAAAAATTCGCACACGGCTTCTGTACCGCACCACGACCACGTGTTAGCAAAACCGCAGCACCACACGACGAAAATCTTAATTCTAGCTATCTATCCTAGGAACACACAAATATACTTAGGGGGAAAACTTAAAAATATTAAGAGGAACTTCATATATAATTTAAGGAACTCGATTTAACCTATAGCTTTTCCCTACCCATTAACCAATTGTCCGAATCCTAGTGACCCTGACCACTGGATCAACCCCGTACAGAAAGCTGCATGCACGAGAATCGCTATGACTAGATCTGAATCGACAATGACTAGCGTGCGATCACTAGTCACCTATCCAGTTGCCAACCACGTTACTCACTCATCCCTAAATAGCCGGGAACCATCTTCATGAATTAACCGTAATACCTAGCTTTAGGGTCGTCCGCACTTGCCCGCCCTCAGACCCTTACAGTACCCTCGTGGCGTCCCACAGAAAACACTGCCCCTGACAGTTCAACCCAGAACTACTGTCGTATGTGGCATCCACATGAAACCCTTACATTAATTGGAAAAGGTCGAGTAATATACCTTGTCCACTCAATGTAGGTGGTCCTCAACTTAACTGCCTAACTTAACAGCCTAACTTAAAACTACCAACACTCCACGAGGCTATAGAATCGCCTACTCTATGCAAATCACACTACATATGCTTCCTGCGAACTTAACGCGTGGCCCCCGGCTGATCTCTGACCATGCAGCATGACGTAACGGAAAGACGCGTGAGGCTTCAATAATTTTTAAGAAATTATTGAAACACCGCTGCCTACTATTGTAACACGGGACTGTATTGGTTCTACTCTGTCCACCATCCTGCCCGTGAAGATGCTTACTGAAATTTAACCGAATTCCAAAGGACCCCAGAGTATACTCTAAAGCCGAGTCCCACGCCACGTGGTCTTAGCCATTTGATCGGCTAAGCTTCTACAGACACGTGACGTCGCACCAGGTTTTCTAGCAAACTCAAGGGATCCCTTTACGCCTCCACTACCAGACCATTAACCTGAAGCGTCAATCAGTTGGGGTCTGGACCAATTAATCGATCATTACAACCTTGGGGCTTGATCCCCAAATTACGTGGAAAAGGGGGAAGAATCTACATTAAGTGTGAGAATTATAGCAACAAAAGGGATAAATAAACTCTTAACCTTTGTTAGGCTTGCGGCCCAACTAA